>NC_056479.1:19843636-20148543 GCF_008729295.1 Plectropomus leopardus | reverse complement strand
CACACACACACACACACACACACACACACACACAGTCAGCAGCTAATGAATGTGGACACTCCACCTATGACTCATAGAATGCTGTTCGTATTCATATTGGATGACAATCTCTGTTTCCTTTTATAAATAGTAACAAGTCTTCCCTGAAATCCCTGCTGTTGTGTTTTTTGTTCACTATCTTTAATGATGGTGAGGAACAATATAACAATATGAGTCAACAGTACAATAGCAGCTAAACACAAACATGTATATCTTGTATTAACCTGCTAGGGGGCAGAATTGAGGCGCCGCTCATTTTAGCCTATTTAGGTAGGAAAGAAGCGCCATAATTTTAACATTTTTCACTTTTTATTCTTAAACTCAGATTTTTTTTACCTGTATGTGTAATATTTTCAGGCAAACAACCTGCATGTGTCTGCAATCAAAAACCACTTTAAGTTTTTCGATAGACAAAACAAGTCTTAAGGAATTAAATGGAAATTGTATGGTCACTATAACAAACTTTCCCGTAATATTATGGTCAACAACTGGCAGCTGCAGTTGCCAGCATTCTACCATTATTTTACGTTGTCACTACCGTAATTTACTTTAATTTATTACAGTATTCTACAGAGGACTGTGAGGTTTACAGTGTAATACCATAGCTAACCTGTGGGTAATATGATGATTGATAATGGTTGCATGTGGCCTCTGTCCACTCAAGATTTACAGTGTTTTACTGTAGTTTGGAAAAATGGCTCATTACTGTTACAATTTGGCCAAATTTCTACAGAAATTTGTGAGTTAAGACTGTAAGGTTGCTAAAAAAAACTGCAGTAAATAAATATTCTTCAAGGCATTTCAGTAATATTTCAGTTAAGCAACTCTCTTTACTTTGATTTCATACCAAACATGTGATCAGATAATTTATAAAACATCATGATATTATCAAAAGTTCCAGTTTGCACATTTGTGTCCTTTCTTGTTGGCAAGAAGTTTGTTTACACAAGCAAGTTCACAAATCTTTAGTGGATCTTAACATATTGGGGATGGAATTAATCTGCAGATGCTCTGGTTGAAAATAAAACCAAACTTATGTTTTTAGGAAGGCCAAAATGTGGCCTGTAACGCTTGTCGTCTTTTTGTTGCTTAAGCTGATATTTGGAAAACATGGTCGAGTGAGAAGTCAGCAGTGATTGATGATATGAAACAGACAATAAAACGAGTTTTTCAGCAATTGTGAACCTCAGCAACCACGAGAGATCCTTAAGCATACCGTCATACACGAGCACACAAAATATGAGTCTGACTGGTCCAGTAGTTTGCAAGATTAGCTGCAGACAAATACACAAACGCACATAGACACACAACCAAACCCACCATCCCCTCAAGGCTTAATGTCATAAACAGTAAAAAGCAGTAAAAGATGGAAGAGATGAGACCACAACACAGCAATGCACATGCCCTCCTTCGGTCCCACCCCTTTGTGCTCAAATTACAGTTGATTAAGCTTAGTACCCAGCAGAACCTTCATCAATTTTCCCTTTTCGATTATACTTAGACATATTATGTGCCAAGCTCGTAAATACTGCAACACCATCTATTAATCGCCATCCGAACAGCCTTTAACACATGAAGCACGGACGGCACAGAAACATCTGGCCAGCTAGCAAACTAGTTGAGCATCTCTCAAAATGCAACATTGTGTTTTCACAGTAGAGTTTAAGCAACAAAGACGGACAGAAATACACACTACAGCAACCGGCTGAATGGAACCGGCATCGTCAAGTTTGTCTGACCTAGCCAGAGTAACTGAAGGGGGGCGGGCTTAAGATCAGTCAAACTACAGCCATAAGGAACATACAGGTCAGTTTGAGAAGATTGTTGCAGGTGGTAATTACTGTCAGGAGTTGGGTTTAAGTTCTGATATTAACTTTTCTACATCGAGAATTAATCTTTCAATCAAAAAAAATCACAATGCATCTAAAAATGTCTTTTTTTCTGCCGCCCCTACCAGAAGGTTTGCAACATCTTAAGATGACAGCATGACTTTGACACTGAGGCCTTATCACTGGAACTTGGTTCAACTATCAAAAGTTAATTGCTCCAAAATGGACAGAAAAAAAGACTGTTTAAATAATGGTTTGTCTCAAACACTGATAAACAAGTGGCAAGTAGTCATTTAATAATTTCAAGTCAATGACCAATGTGTTTCTGAAAAACAATAATAATAATGTCTTTTTTGCCTTAAGGTTTCTAGCTTCTGTCTTGTTGTCATTTTTAGATGCCTGGATGGATCGTTGTGGATAATCCATTGCATAAAACACACGGAAACACACACACGTGCTCACAAAAGTGTAAACACATGGTCTGCAACATGATGTCACACCCAATCTCTAATACAAACACAAACAACACAGAATACAAATACTGATCCTTCTCTCTCATCTCTCTCCCACATGCCTCCATCTACACACACACACACACACACACACACACACAAGTGTAAACACTAAGGCTCCGTCTTCATGTGCATCATACAACCCAACACGCACACGCACACACACACATTGTGTATTTCCAGGAGCTCAGCTTGGGTGCACTGTGAGAGGGCGGGTACACACTGCTCCAGTGAACAGTATACCACGGCTGCTAACCTAGATCTGATTACACACAGACGCTCCTCCGTGTGTGTGTGTGTGTGTGTGTGTGTGTGTGTGTGGGTTCATACATGTTATATGTGTGTCTGCACTTGAGTCTAATGCACTTTGCAGGTAATATGTTTTTATTGGACTACCCAGGACAGTGTCAGTGCAGTGTGTTTGTCTTGTGAGGGCTGATGTATTTCTTTTTGAGCGTTAGGAACATCAGAGAGAGAGAGACGGAGGGGGGAGGAAAAGGGGGATGGTGATGGTGGAGGGGAAGAGCAAGGGGGTTACTGCAGGGAGGAGAAGACAGAGGCTGTGATGAGAGAGGGAGAGAGAAAGCGAGGAGGGGGTAGAGAGGAAGAGAGGAGGCTCATCTGTATGCTGGTTACTGTGTGCTGCTTGTTTGATCTGGAGGGAGTACTTAGTGCTGGATGGTGGGATGCTGCAGAGTGGGGAAGGCAAAAATAAGGTTCCTGCAAGAGTGTGTGTGTGAGGAGCGGGAAAAAGTGTGTGTGTAATTAGGTGTGAGGTGTTGGGTGCAGCACTTTGCTCATTAAAAGGATCTGGCTGCGGTCCAGCTCTGTGCAGTTCATCAACTGTCCTTCATGTCTCTCATCCTCTACCTCCTCTCATCATGTCCTTTCCTTCCTTTCTCACTCCTTATTTTTTCTTCCTCTCCCTTCTCTGCACTCTATCCTCCCGTAACAGCGTTACTGCAACAAAACACAGCTTTGCACTGGTGGTCCTGATGGATGGAAAGGGGGGAGACTAAGGATGATGGAGGGGGATCTTTCATCCCTGATGAGTATTTGATCAAATGCGCCTCATTAGAGCTGAATATATCATGCTTGTAAGGGATCAGTAATGAACGTGTATCCATACTAATAAGTGTATGTGCAAGTCTCACAGACTTTTCATATGTAACTGTGGGGAAAAGCTTTTTTGTGAAATAGTGTTTATGAGACCGAAAGCTTGTTAGCAGGATACACCTGTTGGGCAACTGCTAAATATTCAACTAAAAAAATCAGCAAGGGTAAAGTTGGTGGGGGCTGACTACCCAGGGGGCTCAAAAAAACCTGGCATGAAAAGTTTGAGTTTTTTGTAACTATTTTGGGATCCAAAAAGAAAAGACAAAAAGCAATGTTACTTTGTAAAACAAAACAAAACAAAACAAAACAAAAAGAGTTAAATGATAATAATAACTTAAATAGCACCTTTAGTGCTGTGACAACCGGAAATGGTTGTCACAGCAGAAATGGGATACATAGACAGCGATACAAGAACAGAAAGCCAAACAGCCCTTTTGAACACAAGCTAGAAGAAACTAGGGTAGAGTCAGGTTAAAATTAAAACCAGAGGACAAATAATGCAAGATGTAGGATGCATAATGTCAACATAAAAGGTGTGTGAGAGAGAGACATGAAGTGAAAGAGGGAGGACGGGGGGCCCAAAGACACTGCTTATGCATAGTGCCCAGGCTTTGCTGCGACGCTCCTGCGTATTAGTACACCACTGGCAATGAAGAAATGCATAATCAGGGCTTTCTTGAATACAGTGACTCTCTTCTGCAAGCATATGGAGAATGATATGTGCTTATTATTATTAAAGTTTTTTGGGGTGAGTGTGCAATTGCGGGGCAAAGTTTTATTCGCCTGCACAGCTGTTCAGCACTATAACCGGCAAGCAAGGCAGTAATTTTAGTCCGGGTGTGCTTTCAGAGACTTGAGAGTGTGTGTATGTGTGTGTGCATTCAGCTAAGTGAGCGCCTTGCTAAGTAAAGCCTGCCCCGCTGCTGTTTAGCTGTCTGCCAGAGTGACGGAGAATGAAAGAGAGAGAGACGAAACAAATTAGGCAAAGGGAGGGGAGAGATGAAAATGATGCTGGGAGGAGTGAAGACGAAGAAGGGCAGAGAGGCAGATGGAGGAAGCAAGAAGAGATGAGGTTAGGGGAACAAATAAAGAGCGATGCCAAAGCAGGGATCAGGGAGCTGTAGAGGGAGAGAAAGACAGATCGGGGGAACAGAACGACATCAAGAGAAAAACAGAATGCAATATGGATAATTTGAACAAAATGGAGGAACAGCTAAAAGTCAAAGATGCAGATTGGTATGTTTGTGTGTGAGAGAGAGCAGAAACAGAGAGGTGGAAATAACAACCATTAGAGCGCACAGGGAAGTGTGCGATGGGACCAGGCAATTATTGTCAAGAATCGTACTGGAACCAGAAACTGTCACCAGCTCTCTGTCTCTCCTGTGTTCTGATCACGCAGCAACAACAGTACTTTGAAAAGTTTTCTACCCACCTATCCCCCCTCCCCACCCTCCTGTTCCTTCAAACAGCTGCTGGAGTTACATAATCCGGAGAGAAACATTGAGAAAAAGCGAGATCAGAGACAGACAGAGACAGATAGAAGAACCAAGAGTGAGAAATGTTACAGAACATATCTTGTGCCATGATATAACGTATAAAACACCCCCGCTGACATACTTCACCAGTTGTAGTCATGGCCTGAATAAGCATCCATGTGCAGACAAACATAAACTTTTAAGTTTCTGTAACAATTTGACAGTTAAGCTGCTTATGTTATGATTGCCATAGTGATATAAAACACAGAAAAGACTTTAAAAGAGCATTAAAAACAGGGCAGAGATTGCGTCTGTGTGTGAATGTATGTATGTGAATGTTTGAGCGTATTGGTGCAGATGTGAATATATTTGTGAGTGGGCGGCATCTATGTGTGGTCTTTTCGGCAGATGAAACTCTGAGGAAAGTTCTTAAGGTAAAGTTGGCTGCTTCTCTGCCAGATGGAAATTCATTTCCCATCATGTGACGCAATCACCACAATAAATGATGACATAGTACGTCTGCAAACCATGGATGGTTAGAAGTTATTATATAGCAGATACCTTGAAACATTTCAACAACACTCTGGTTAATGTGTGTTATGTTGAGGCATAAACTCCCTTTGGTTATAGTTAGGAAAAGACTTTTTGTGGCACTCTCCTGGCCAGAAATGCAAGTATTATTTTGTTGAAAAACATTGCTTTTCGTGGCACTATCCTGGCATGAGACATAGCGATGCATTGTTGAAAAAATGAATAAATACAACATTTCGAGGCATTGTCCCAGCCGGAATGTCTTTGTAAAAAAAAAAAAAAAACAGCTTTTCATGGCAATATCTCAGCGAAGGCAACAACTTGCTAAAAAAAACAACCATGTTTATGCACTATCCCTGCAGGAAACAAAATCTGTAGCACTTTCCCAGAAGGAAATAAAGTGATATCTCTGCTAAAAAAAATCTACATTTGTGGCACTATCCTGGCAGCAAACTAAGCAATGTCTTTGTTATAAAATTTTTAAAAAAACAGCTTCGGTCAAGCCACAATCACGGCAGGAAACGCACCATTGTGTCACTAAAAAACATCTGCTTTTTGTGGCAACATACCATCAAAGGCGACAACTTGTTGAAAAAAAAAACCAACCTTGTTTCATGGCACTACACGGACAGCAAACAAAACGATGTATTGTTGAAAAAATAATCATGTTTGTAGTATTATCACTGCAGGAAACAGCATTGTCTGAGTATGGGAAAAAAAAACGCCTTTTGTGCCACTATACAGTCAAGTTATAAAGCAATGTCTCGGCTTAAAAATAAAAATTATTAAAGTTATTTTTGGCACTAGCCAAGCTAGAAACAAAGTAATGGCTCGAAAAAAACAACCGCTGTATGAGGCACTATGCAGGCAGAAAAACGCAGCAATGTCTCATTAAAAAAAAACCAAAACATTTCATGGCACTATCCCTACAGAAAACACAGCGATCTCATTAATAAAACAACCACTTTCTATGGCACTATCTTTGGTGGAAACACAGTTAAGGGTCTCAAAAAGACGCCCACATTTGTTGGCTAAAAAGCTGGTATAAAATGCACCGCTGACTCATTAAAAAAAAACAGTTTTTTGTCCCTGCATGGTGTCATGTTACCCATCATCCCTTCCACCTCTCAGTGATAAAGTCTTTAACTTTAGAAACGATGATAATGCGTATGATGCGTACAAATGTAATGTTTCCGTGGTTTGCACAAACATACAACGCCAACACCATCTCCTGATAATGAACATACATTTAGAAGCATAAACACAAACTTATATTTATCACTCTCTTACATTTAGGTGTAAGATATGCTCAGTGTAACTGAAGAGTTCAAGCTGAAGTGCATCCGTCCACCAGGCAGGTCAACGGGCTGCACGGCTCAGGTGCAGAAACACTCCTCCTACACATTAATACAAAACTTTCCTTCTTTGACCTTTGACCTGTCAGCTCATTACCCGTTACAGCACAGTTTGGCTAAATCTTTATGTCTATGATGGCAATGTGAATAATTTTGCAGGAGGAAAATCATTGCATCCCCTCTTGAGTCCCCGCTGAGTACATCACCCCATTCAGTGCTGTTGCTAGGTTGCATGTGCGTGTCTGCTTACATGCATGCGTTCGTGCCCGCGTGTGTGTACGTCTTGCTTGACTGCCTCCGTGTTATGGACACAAAGTGAGTTCTCTGCCTGTGAATTAGCTTCCATAGCAACCAGTGCCACACAGCCACACAGCCAGGCAGTGAAGTGAATGAACGCCGCTCTGAAAGTGGGCACAGGCCCGATGCCAGATCTGGGTATGTTGGGCACGCTGGCATGCTGACGGGCACGGACAATAGGGCGTTGCTGTGGTGATAGGCGGGCTGGCGGTCGGAGGTGGGGGATTTAACAATGTGCATTGGTATGTGGATGGCAGACAAAGTCAAAAGCAGCGTTCAGTGTGATAATGGAGCCGCTCTGTCTGTTTGACGCTCCTTCAGTTTGTTTTCCTACTGTTTCTCTTCCTCCATCGCTATTTTTGTTTGCCGCTCAGTATCTCTCCGCTTTTCATCCCCTGTTCTCTCTCTGTTTGCTTTCCTCCTCTTATCTCTCTCTCTCCATGTTTGCTTTCCTCCTCTCTTCTCTCTCTGTGTCTCTCTGAGAAAGAGGTTGCGGCATTGCGGAGGTGGGTGTAATGCGGGGGCAGAGGAGATTTTTTTTATCACAGTGTTATTGTCAGAGCTGGCCCATCACCTTGGATACACACACATATGCACCCACACACACACACACACACACACACACACACACACACCTCAGACGTCAAACGCACGTCAAATGCTAACAACTCACAGTCAAGGTTTGGCACAAAACAAAAAAAGCCCTCAGAAAGTGGGCCTAACAGCACACAACTCACATGGTGAGCTGTGTTAAATCAACCAAACACATCCAGAGAAAGAACAAAACACTGAGTGAAAAACATATAAACACTCACGACTCAGACGTCAGAGTCGGACTTCATGTTGGCTTGTGATCTAGATGATAGCCAAATCCCAAGGCGTGCTGTTCAGTCACCCAGACAGGAGGGCGGGCAGGCGCGTAGCCGGGATCTGGCTAATTGCTAATGTTCTCATGCAGAGAAAACATGAGGGAGATGCTAATGACCTCTCACTCAGATGTCTATCGACTGACATAGCCGTAGCCATGGTAGCCAGGATGAAAGCACACGCAAACACAGTCACACGTTTACACACAAAACTCAAAGTCACCTGAGGCTGAGATGAGGGATAAACCTGAGCCAAAATCTGAAATTAAATTATAATTTGATATCATCAATTATCTAACTTGTTAGGATGTATTTCCGCCGTTGTGAGCAAAACATAATGAATGCGGAGAACGAAGCTACGAGGCTATTCTGTGCTTTAATATCGCTTTATTATACCTATCATCTTTTCTGTGGAGATAAAACCATGTGTGTTGAGACAAAGAAGGGAAGGAAAAAGAGAAAAAAAGGGGAGAAAGAGAGTGAAGGCTGCTGAATAGTGGAAGCACCTGGGAGAGCGAAAGAACAGTAATCAATCACACACGTGCACGCACCTAAACACACCCACAAAACACACCCACGCGCAAACACACACAGGCAAATGCGCAAAGCACAGCTGGGCTGTGGAGAAGCCATCTGTAACGCCACGATATAGCGCTTGGTGTGTGTGAGCATGTGTGTGTGTGTGTGTGTGTGTGTCTGCATTTGCTCTCATGTTTGTGATCGCATGCATGTGCATGCAAGCAAACTCAAGATCAAGTCCCAATTCACTCAACCGTGACTCTCCTTGTGATGGAGGAACGCACTCACACAAGCCTGGATTTACATGCATACACACTCTTTTGCCAACACATGCATGATCACTAACCCATGCTGACAACACACACACACACACACACACAGACTCATGCATAAGCATCGACTCTCACCTGCAGCCATAGGCTACACAGCAATGCATACTAAAAAGGCCGGGATAGAAGAGGGGCGAGGAGCGCAGAGAGAGATGGATGAGACAAGCGAGGGATGGAGTGAAGGATGGATGGATGGAGGGAGAGAGGCCAGTGACACGGGTTTGCACGGCCAAAGAGATCTGTAATGAGATCTCGGTGAGTCAGACAGGATGCTACACACTTATCCTGGCTGGATAACAGACGAGCGGCAGGGGATGCATTAGGATGCATTAGCCTAGCTGGCTAATATCAAAATCTGTGTCGATGTTATTAGCATGAAGCGCCATCTAACACTCTCGCATACATCAATCTTCCTGAAAAACAACTAGCCGTGTCATCTGGGTGGTGGGATTAGCGAGAGCTGGCAACAATTCACAGCTACCTAAGCAGTTTCTCCCCGCAGCATTAAATTAGAATAGGTTAGCGTTGACCCAGTGTTGCTTTTAGCGTGTTAGCTTGTATCAGAGAGTGAGTCACAAGCTTTGCTGGGAGAAGCCAGAGCACAAATTTAAACATTGGAGCAGTCAACAAACCCTGGGCTATCTCCGTGGACATATTTATTCATGTGGTTTGACACCCACTGACACACACACACAATCACACACACACATTTAATAAAAGAACATACCGAGTTCGCACACAAACTGGAGCTCAGATGAGCAAGTACATCAGATTTTTCTTGATGTCAACAAACCAAAACCAACAATGAATTGATCCTACTAACGTGCAGTGTTGCTTTGTGCCATAGAACTTCATCGCTGTAAAAAAATCCTATTAAAAACACAACTGGGTGACATGTTGTCATTATGATGAAGAAGAGCACGGTGATTTTGAGTCAATCCCACATAAATGGTAGCCTACTGTTGCAGTAAATACTCACTAATGCGTATCAAGCCACAACTGAGAATAGTCCCAGACAAATACACTCTTTCCTTCTATTTGAGACACATTTGCTAAAAACAACAGCCAGCTATTTAAGGAAAAAAATGAGCCTTTTTTAAAAATAAATTAAACATCGCCATTGTAATCCTTCTTTAAATAAGCAATGTGCAGGATTTGGCGGCATCTAGCGGTGAGCATTGCAGATTGCACCTAGCTGAAACTTCATTCATGTGCCAAGCATGGACTCCTGGTTAAAATTTCCTCAATGTTTGATATTCAGGAGGTTTTTACCAGGAGTCAAATTATCAAATAAGGTCGTTTCCTCTCCAAAACAAATGGACGTGATGATTTAATCAATTAAAAGCACCTACTTATGCGCGCCTTCTTCTCTGGTAACTTAACATCGGGATGTTTTTAACCAGGAGTCGAATTATCTGCTTAAGTCTCCTCATCACCAAAAAAAACGGACGCAGTGATTTAAACCAATAAAAACACAAAATAAAGCAGTGCAGCTTTAAAAATTGTGTTTTATCAACGTCGGTCACCTCAACTTGGAGGAGCAGCTAACTTCAGTGGGTGAAGCCAAAGGAAACATATTTTTAATATTACATTTCTGCCATTATATCACCCCGAATCCTACTTATTGTACCTTTAAAGAACTACAGAAGTGTTGAATTATGAAAAATGCCTGCAAAGCCTTCAGTTATATCTAAATAAAATCCAATATGAATAGAAACTTATGAACTAATTTAAAATAATGTTTCTTTGCACAATGTGTTTGTATCTGGTTTATCTTTTTTTAATGAAATGCTGCAAATATGTAACACCACATTTAAACAAATTATTTGACTACAAAATTAGCAGAGGGGAAATATGTTGAAATAATGGGTAAACATTCCCAGGTCAGCAAAAGTCCCAGACTAAAATGTTGTTATGGTCTTTTAAACCAAGAAAATTACTGAATGACACTGACACTTTTTTTTATCCTTCAATCTAAATCAGTAATTTCACAGTAGCAGTAATTTTTCTTTTCTATTTTTTTTTTTGGCTACTGTGAAAAGTCTAACAAGGGAAAGAAATAGGATAACTTCTCATCCCGCCACTTTCCCCTCCTGACATCTCTCACACACTCCTCTTACGCTTCTCTCCATCCCTCTCTGTATCGCAACCTCTTCCCCTTAACAGCTCTATCGTTCAATATAGCATTCTGCTCTGCAGCCTCCTCCCTTCCTCCTTTGAGTTACCCCATCTCTCTCTCTTTATCTTCTCTCCCAGTGCCTCCATCTTTCACTGTTTCTCTCTGCTTCTTCCTCTACCCATCTTTCTCTCCCCAGCTCCCCTTTCTTTAACCTTTTATGCTCTTCCTCTGCCTTTTATTCCACACTCTTCCTCTCGCTGGTGTACAGAAGTGTCTCTCGCAGTGTGTCTCAGCTCTGTTTCAGTCCTTCCATCATTCTCACCGCTGCTCCGTCGACATCCTATACCACACCTCCTCCCTCCCTCTTTTCTTCTCCCTTCCTCCCTTTTCCCCTTCCGCCTTTTTTTCCATCCTCAGCTCGCATCACATCTGCGAGCCTAACACCAATCTTCTCCCTTTTCAGCATGCTACCCTCACCCCCTTTACACTTCATTATTGGGTCTGCTCTTTTCCATACCCTCTCCGCCCCTCGATCTCACTTTTGGGATGACGCATGATTGCATATTTCGGTCTGATTCAAGCAGCTGCACACACCTTTCCGCTGTTAATAAATTCAGCGTGCATAATGTCATCGTCAAGGTTAACAGCTAAGGTGCTAATGGGAAGAGGATCCGGGGGTTATAGGTAATGTGGGAAAACTGAGAAACACTTCCTGGTTAGTAAGTATTTCGAGGTGGATGTGATGTCATCTGATGACCTCTCATATACATCATCAAGGAAAACACTGGAGGATAATTGACGGTCCTTTAATCGTATGGTAATTATTGTCACGAATGTTTGCAACTGAAGGCAATCAGCTGAAAAGAATTTCATGCTGTTTTAGCCTCAGCCCTCTATCTTTGTCTCCTCGTTTATGTTCATTAATGTGAAGAGCCGCCATTGTTCCATGGATAATTCATTGACATGCACGGCGGCAGCGCCCGTGTGTTTGTTTGCGTGTGTGTATATGTTTGCCATGGCGGGCGATGCAAAAGGCATGACAAGAAAATAACCTTCCCTCCCTTCCTCCCTCGTCTGATGACGATGACGAGACGCCTCTCGTTCTCTCCCCCTCTATTTTTATCATCTTTACACCCCCCACCGTCTCCGCCGCTCGCTCCATCTCTCTCCCTCTGTCTGTCTCTCACTCTTTCGGCCTCTCTGTCCTTGGGTGTCTGCAGCCAGCTGTGTCTACGGGCCATTAGTGCCCCCCCTCCCCTCCATCCATTTTCCCCATCACTGATTTCTCCAGCAGACTTTACCCCCTCCCCCATCTCGCTCTTACTCCTCCTCCTCCCCTCCTACTCCTCTGTCCCTGTGACCACTGGGGCTCCATTGTCACAGCAACTGCTGATAATAGTCTCGTCCTCAGTCCGGCATACCGTTACGCCACTGCACCAAAATCAGACGGCAGATGTGTGTGCAGAGAGACACATCTGTAAACATCCACATATAGAGGTGAATATAAACACATGCTCGTTATAGAAAAAAACCCTCAAATATATTTTAAAAAACACTAATTTTCATAACACACATGGTGCCAACATGCATACACCGACACACACACCTACACACACATACCACCAAATCTACACAGTCAGCATCCTCCCCTTTCTGTTTATGTAAACATCTTGTTGTGCTGCTAGCCTCTTGCGGCTGCCTCCCGTTATGAAAAGTTATTGCGCTGCATAATGTAGTGCCATTTACTTCTCGACACACTTCCTCTAACTCATTCATCATAATAAAACCCTGATTGATCCACTTTCCCGGTGGCATGCTGACGCTCAGATAGTGTTCGGCCCTTTGGACGCACAGCCGGGGAGAAAGAGAAGGTTGCCTTTGAGAAAGTGGGCCACGGGTACCGTGTCCCGCTGTATCTGCAGCGGGACATGGTACCCGTCAGCAGAAGAGAGCTGGATGATGCATGTGATGCAGATGATTTAAATGACTTTGAATCAGATTGGAATTATTATAGTTTTGGTTTCTATTTTGCTAAAGTGAGACTGTAGTGAGTGCAAAAGCAAGGGTTTAGCACTTACAATATTCCTGTAAATGACCGAGTTCAGTAAAGGGTCTTTTAAACAGAGAGTGGTCTAGAATGGACTCGCCTGGATCACATCTGCTAACATGACACAATAGCATTATTCACATGGGACTAATATTACACGGGGACCTCAACTGACTTGTAATAATAACGGAGGTTGTCTGTGATCTTAATCCCACACGAATCTCATGTGTCCATAATTTTTCAAGTAAAAATTACACTGTGAGTAATTATCCACCATGTTTAATCAAACACAGAGGTCATGTGATGGTCCCGAGTGTATCGGCAGCTCTGAGATTTGGGGTCACGTTCACGTTTTCTGTTTTCTCCAGGCCTTGTTTCTGCCTCTTTTACCAGTAAAGAATGATGGAGGCTGCATAAGCAATTATAAATGAACGTTTTGACAGCATTTTGGGTGCAAGAGGCTCTTCTCACCAAGGTCATATTTTGTTAAAGCATTATGGGGGGGGGCATATATGAAACAGGGGATTTTGGGTCACTCTGAGTCATTTTGTGTATTTTTCTACATTAATTTTATGGTGTACATTTTCTAAATTTTGCAAAAATAAGTCGTCTACTACTCTTTACATTTTTTGGGAAATGGAGGATGCACATTTTCACAGAAACATGTCCATGTGTGGCAGAATGGGTTCTGTTTGTTTAGCTCAAAATTTAAAAAAAGGGGGTTTATGACTGTTTATGACTAGTGGTGCTGTGTAGTGTTTGTATTGCATTAAGTGGAGTTACAAATGACTGTGTGCAACATATGAGTATAATGTCAGTAAATTTGAGTAAAATACAGACTTCCCTTTGGGATCAATGTTTAATATAGGATATTCAATTTGTCTAGACCAGTGTACCAAAATTTACTTGCCTGTTGAATTCTTAAAATGAGGCAATTTTTTATTGCAGTCCACCATCACATGTTGCAAATGTTAGTGGGTGGTGGCACCTTTTATTGGCTGGCGACACCTCAGATTTATCCCGTGATCCCCCAAAGCCCAGGCACACAAAACCCAAGATCAAAGAACTAGCGGCGTCCAAGGCCTACTGATGCGTTGCCTCACATCGCCTGTGTCTCGACCAAAAAGTTGCACTTGAACCCACCACAAAGAATACAGCCGGTCAAGTAGCATGTATGTTCTGTGTCTGCGTGAGAGGAAATTAATCTCCATACCAGCAGGGGGCAGTAGTCCGTATTCATCATTCAAAAAGACAAACCAGAAGGCTGCCAGGATGGAGTCATGGCAGTCTTCCAGTTTGCGTTGGCAAGTTAAAAACACAACCCAGTGTTGAAAGAATAAATAATATTTACTGTGCGCTAGCAAACAAAAACCCAAATAATAATGAACTATTTCTGCTAAAGATGAAAAATAATCTTACAGAACAAGTTTGTTTTAATCTGACTCCCTCTTGACTTTAGCCATTTGTTTACTTTATTCACTTCCATTTCTCTTCTTGTGCACTGAGTTAAACTGCAAATCAGTGTGATGTCTTTCACTGATGGGCTCCGCCATTTCTGACCCCAATTTAACACGCTGATGCTGATAAAAGGCCTACAAGGGCCGATTAGCGCCAAAGGTGCAATGCAAAGGGCGACTGACGCTGAGAGCCACTGGACTACAATCAGTAAAAATGAGGCTAGCATTAGGGGTGGGGAAACATGGACAAATCACATAATTAATTTCAAATCATGACGTTGAGATATGTCATGCAATAGATTCTGTTGACGTTCAAAATAAGATATCGCATTTTGGTTTGTCCAGAAAAATTTAGGGACTTAACCAAAATGATGCAACATTAAAACATTGCCCACAACAACTAGAAATATCAAAGACAAACTTTGTATTAAGAGTTAGCAAAATCTCTGACTTTTGTGAAATTTCTATTGTCTCATAGAATATATTGTCATGTCGTCCGACCTGTCGAGAACAGCTGACACTAGGCCACACTAGACTTCACACAATCACTACAGAATAGTCTGAAATGCTTTTTTATACAAGTGAAAAGGATAATGCATTTCGGAGTGTCTGACTTCTACTCTGTGCATTTCCCTTCATGTATCTTTCCTTCTCTTTTTAAAAAGGATTGGCATTTTTTGTGTGTTTCTGTCATCTGTGCATGCTTGACATTAATGTGTATCTGTATGCTTCTGCATGTATGTGTGCGCTTGTAGTGTGATGACGGGAGTGCTGGTGGAGCATGAATTCTGACAGCTTCAACTACAAAATGACGGCCACACACACACACACACACACACACACACACACACACACACACACACAGACAGAGTCTCACACAACCCATTTTAGGTCCTTTTTAACCACTGGAGGACAATAAAAATGGGTCATCCAAAAAGGGGGGCACTTACATACACACACACAGGCATGTACACAAAATGATGGCCCATTGCATCATCTGCATCCCCCTTTCCTGTCAGCTAACACCCCCCCTCCCCTCACCCCTTCTACTCCTTTCTTCCACCCTTCCATCCTTCCACCCATCTCTCCCTCCTCCCCTCCAACCACTCTATTGATTGAGCCATTCAATTTCCGGCTGTATTTCAGCTACACTGTTGCACTTGAATATGTAAATGAGCCCACGGGGGTTGCCGGTGCTGTTGTTGTCATGGAAACCTCTCATCAAACAGAGACACGCACACAAGATGCTCAGACATACACACACAGCGGCCTCCTTTGGGGTTAGGAAGGAGAGACAAGGTGAAATGTGTGTATGTGTGTATGTGTGTGTGTGTGTGTGTGTGTGTGTAGGCGTGTGTTGTGTGGATGAGTGCTGTGCTCATGTGAAACTGAAACTTTGACAGTGGCATGAGAATTGGCCAGGGCTACAATGACCTCACTGTACCCTTGGGTGTGTAGGCGTGTGTGTGTGTGTGTGTGTGTGTGTGTGTGTGTGTGTGTGTGTGTGTGTGTGTGTGTGTGTGTGTGTGTGTGCATGTGTGAGTTTGTGTGTGCATGCGAGTGTGTGTGTGTGTGTGCATGTGTGAGTTTGTGTGTGCATGCGAGTGTGTGTGTGCACGCAGGCATGTGTGTGTGTGCGTGTGTGTGCGTGAAAGAGAGAGAGTGAGAGAGAGACTGCATGTGTCCATTGCCTCATGCTCTTTCAAAACTCCCTCCCTCACTTCCCCTCAAAGACTCCCCCCTCCCTTCCACTTCTCCCCCATCTCTCTCCCTCTCTCCCCCCTCGCACCATGTTTTTGCAGCCCTCTAATCGCACTGACAGGAGAGCAGCACTCTGTGTGGCTCCTGCCACCATGCATGCACAGAAACACACAGGGAACACAAACACATGCAGAATTAATACACTCACCATGTTTCCCCCTTTCTCGCACATGCACATCAGTGAACTCCGAGACACGAACACACACACACTCACACCCCGCGTCAGTCTGAGCGAGCAGTGTTGTGCACCGTTAATGCGCTTCTCTCCCTCTGTGCCACTGTCTGTCCCTGTATGTTGCTTTGGGGACATTTTTAGGTCACGAGGATGTTACAACAATCTGTGTGTGTGTATGTGAGTGTGCATAAGAGAACAGGGAAAATGTCTGTGTTTACTGCACTATGCATTTGCATCTGTGAATGTGTTTATAGCATGTGTGTGTGTGGTTTTAGTCTGTATTTCTGTGCAAGGAGCGTCAAAGCAGCATTTAATGAAGGTTAATTTTGTTGGAATAATGTTAAACTTAAAGGGACAGTTCATTCAAAAGCAAAAACATATTTTTCCTCTTACTTGTAGTGCTATTTATTAGTCTAGATTTTTTTGGTGTGTGTTGTTTTGGTGATATCAGCCACAGAGATGTCTGCCTTCTCTCCAATATAATGGAACTAGATGACACTCGGCTTGTGGAGCTCAAAGTGCCAAAAAATGTTTGAAAAACTCAACAGCAATGTTCCAGAAATCATGACCTGCTCAAGATAATCCACAGACCTTGTTGTGAGCAGTTTCATGAAAGATTTTTTTTTTTCTTTCATCCCCGCCGACAGCATAAACACACAGAAGGAAATGTGCATCTACTCAGGGACAAGTGGACAGCGCGAGATGTAAACATTAATGGCGTCCTCTTCGGCTGAGCTGTAACATTAGCGAGCTCAGTGGTGCTGAGTGAGCCAGCGATGCACGCTTCCTTCTGTGTTGTGATACAGCTGATGGGTGTAGTTCAATAGCAAGAAATGATTTCCTACATGAGACTGCTCACAATATTGTTATCTTGAGTAACCGGCTCATTACTTTTGGAAAGACACATTGCTGTTGAGTTTTTCTTTCTTTTTTTTCTTTTTGCACTTTAAGCTAGGGCTGCATGATATGCAGAAAAACGCATATTGTGATAATTTTGACAGATTTTGAACATAAAAAATTATGTTATATTCTGTATTATTTGTATTTGGGGTCTGTACCAAACAAGCATGTTCAACATCTGCAATATGACTAGTATCACAATGCTTTATTAATAATGGTATGTTGTGACACATTTCACCTTTTTCAAAAAAAATGCATCTCCTGCGATTTGGATACTGCACTTGGCCATATTGCAATATTGATAATATTTTGATTAATTACCCCAATTACCCTAATTTGAGCACCACAAGCTGATTTCCATCTGGTTCTGTTATATTCAAGAGAAAGTAAACATCTCTACTAAAGATCTCTAACATTTGGCAACTCACACCAAAAAAATCTAGATTGATAAATAGCACTACAGGTAAGAGGAATAATATTTATTTGTGATTTTGGGGTGAATTGTCCCTTTACTTAATATTTTTATAATTCAGGAACAACCAAAGTCGAAGCACAGAAAAACACATTTTTAGTTTTAATTTAATAAGTACTGAACACTCAGCAACACAACATCACTGCTTCTTTAACAAACTCAAATTCTGTCATCCAGTTTTGATTCAAACGCTGTGAAATCGGTGCACGGAAATATTCTTTTCCCCAGCCAAACACTGCTCAATTCAAACCAGTTAAAAATGAAAGAACAACTAAACATCAATCTCTAAACTGAAATAAACTATTCAAACTTTTGCAGTAAGAAGTTTTCAGGGCTTTTAAGTTTCTCAGCAAAGTGATAATAACTGAATCAAAGCAATTGTTAAAAATCAATGCAAAGCTTTCTCTCTGTCTCCCTCAACAGATACATTATTAATGCAACTCATAGAAGCAAGGGCATTTATCTGAACAATAATAAGTTATTTGATGATGTGGTCGGGGTTAAAGCGTTCAGCCGGCAGCCGGGCCCCATCCCTCTCATAAACAATGACACTTCAATTTGGGTATGAATCAAGAAGGAAACATTTTCTCTCCCCTGCAAGAAACAAATGTCTCCCATAGCGGTTTCGTTTGAGCTCAATTTTGGGAGAAAGCGGAAGGCCTTGTGGGCATAGCTGAGTGAGTGCTGGTGCATGTGCATGTACGGGTATGTATGTATGTGTGTGTCTTTGCGTTCGTGTGTGTGTGCGCACTGCTAGGCAAATGAGCTTGTCAGTATGCGGTGCAGGCCTCTCTCTGGTGGCAGGCAGATGACAGTGCAGTGATTGGGCTGATTTCACCGAGGACGTGAGGGGAAATCTGAAGGCTGCCTCAGGGCTCAGGTGCTTATCACCTCCCCACACACACTCACACACATGCGTGCGTGCACACATACACACACACACACACACACACACACACACACACACAGATATAAACTCTACCGCTAACTTTTGTAGTCCACCTTAAACAAACACAGATGCATGGACACATACATGCATGCACTCCTTCTCCTGTAATTTATTACAAAGTTAATTATCAAAATCTCTTGTGAGTCTGTTAACCATGCTGTTTGTCTGGCCACCCAGTGCTAGCCACGCGCGCACACACACACACACACTGCAGGTATGTGTGTGTGAGACCAATTATTATAGCCCAGGGCAGGTGGGAAAGGGGAAATTAGAGTTTGCATGAAGGTCTGCATGCACTTCCTCAGACAATCATTGACAATTAATTACAGCCTAAGTGGCAGTTAGTAAATCACACAAACACACATATGCGCAAACCAGATTAATTTTGGCTACACGCTTGCAGGGAATTTGTCACAAAAAATGGTTATTGCTTTTTTTATTTCTTTTTTTAACAGACAATTTCCTGATAGATATTCTGGTGCAGTCATTGTAGAGCCTTCATGCTGTTCGCTTATGCACGAGGTTTTGGTCGATTTATGTTTTTAGCTCGTTTTATGTCTTCAGTATGGTCAGATTATATCCTGAGATTTCTTCTTTAATGTGAGCTCATCAAAGGAAATCCCCTATGTAGGATGTATTGAAAGTTTAATGCTTAATTTTTAATTTAAAAAGGTTTATGACTCAGTATAGGGTGGTTACTGCATATTCATCAAGGTTTAAATAAGGCTGTTACGTGTTGTTTCGCCTTTATAGGTCATATGAGATAGATGTTTTTCATGAAGGTTGTTAAGCAAGGAAGAAAAAAATCCCCTGAGGGCTTTTTTTATAACACCAGCTAGAAAAAGGTGTCTAATTTCAACCAGTTCAACATTATTCAGATTAGAATATTTTAGGATCATTACAAACGCACTGGGGGAAGTCAAGTTATTTTAATGACAACATATTGTGCTACTATGTGTAGAATATCATGCAAATGACGCATGTCACATATTATATTATGTTAGTATCAAACTTTATTTTAAGCCAAACCATGATGTTTTACTCTAAACTTAACCATGTACTTTGGTTGCCTAAAACTAAAAAAGTAAACAAAGTTCGTTTTTTTTTTTTAAACCTTTATTCTAAGTGTATTTTGAAAGGAGCTTGTATGCATTTAATAAACATAAACAAGAGTTTACTTTGAAAGACACAATGCATACAGCAAGGGTAAATTGATATGCCGTCCCTGAGAATCCAAAACTGACACTAGGGAAGAGTTGTGGGTGGGAATTTGTTGCAAAGAGCCTTCTTATAAATGCACTCTTTAGCTCAGCTGAATCAGGTTTACCAACTCATCCTCAGATGTGGACCAGAACAAACTATAAGTTTGAAAATGCCATTTGGGGTTTAATTAAAAAACATCCACTATTTGCACTGCTGAGGGGGCAACATAGCTATTATCTTTCAGATTAATCACACCGTTCTAAATTTGGCTCATCGTATCATTCATAGCTTTCCAACCAATTACTACCATTATTACCGAATGTGGAATTTAATTGTTTTAGACATCAATCATCTCCTAATCAATGCACGCGCTGATCTAACTACAGAGATGAATCACTGTGTTGTTGCTGATAAGTTAGCATGTTGTCATGAGAACCAGCCTCACATTGTGTCCTCCTCCAGTGTTTGCTGAGTGATTTTAGTGCTTTAACAGTTTATACACAACCGCATCTGATGACTGTGGTTGATTTTCATCCAGCTCCAGAAGCCACACAGCACTTGTAACCGGCCCAAACCAACGCAGCGATGCAGTTTCACTTCAGTTCACGGCAGTGCAGCAATTTAAAATAAATTACCTTTGATGGTTCACAATAGATTGAAATGGGGACTGTGGGAGAAAAAAAGCATCGACAAATGACAAAAGATAAATTGAGGGTAAAAGGGACTGAGAGGTTCAAGTCTTTGGTGTCGCTCCACTTGGTAAAAAAGTGGCTCAATAGCAGCTGTCAGTTAGAAAGAGATGTTAGACGGCCTGCCTATTTTCCGTCTGTCTGCCTGTCTCCGTGTCCATCTTGCTGTCTGTTTATCTGTCTATTTGTCCGTCTTTCTCCAATCTCACACGTGTCTGCAGCAGGAAAGACCGTAAATTAAACATCTAAGATTCTCTCTCTCCCTCTGTCCTTGGCTCTTATCCCTTTGCTCTGTTCCTCTCACCCTCCTCCCTGGTCTTTCGGCTCACTCAGCCCTCCCTGGCTCGCCCCCGACTGTATTTCTTCTTCCTCCTTTCATCTCCGTCCTTCCCCTCTCTTCTCTCTGGGCAAGATAGAGAAAGAGAGAGAGGGTGAGGGATGGCGCGAGGAGGCGGAGGACTGGGGTGGGTGGAGATCATAGAGGAGATGAGGCCGTGTGGTGCGGATGGATAGACAGATGCATTGATAAGGGCTGCCGACTCCACAGCACGCTCGCTGCATATCCAATCTCTCTCCTCCTGTCTCTCTCCCTCCGTCTCTCATCTCTCTTTTTCATTTCAGGACTAATGCTCCCGTAGCCTTCAAATGTCAGTTCAGTATGGCAACCTATTAGATGGTTAGCCCGAGTGGCTGACAGCTCTCTCTCTCTCTCTCTCGCCGTCTCACACCCGTTCAGGACAGAATGATTGTCTGAGGCTTCTGCCGCCATTCAGAACAGGTGAGAGACAGGGAGACCCTGAAGGAGCATTGCAGCAAAGGACTCTCTCACGTCCCCCTTTGGAAATGCCACTCTGCCTGACCAACAGTGCAAAGTAACTACATTTAGTCAAGTGCAGTATTTAAAGCTGCTGTAATCAGTATTTCAACAACAACAAGGATCGGTTCATGACTATTTGTGTGATGCGTGAAAGGGGTTGCGCATCATGGCGAGCCAAAAGAAATACCACCAGACTTTCCAGTTCCTCCTCTGCACTGCTAAACTATAGCATGTAGCACTATAAGCATGTTTTTAAGCTTAGTGTTTTGGTTTTTACAGTCTGCAACTTTAGTGGCTCACTGTCAAAGCGTTCAGCAGCACCGTCTCCACTGAACACAAACTGCTCAACATCAAACAGCAGAGAGGCACAGTTAGCATCTGGCTGGTGAACACAGTGAAGCATTTAGGAGCAAAAGAGATATTTTCCTCAGGAGTTGGTGGAGACCAAACACAGAGCTAAAAGAGAGCAAATAATGGACTTGAAAGGTTCACCCAGGTCGACAGAAACACCAAATTAATGTGAAAGATGCTTTTTTGAACAATTTTGAGGTGCTTAATTCTAGTATTTCCAATGTATACCTCTTTATAGTTCTACTTCATTAGAGTTAGGAGAGGAATATTATTACTTTTTACTAAATTACACTCATCACAGCTAGTTACATTGCAGATTCAGGGTTTTTTTTTTAAGATTATTTCTATGGGGCATTTTTCCTTTATTATATAGGATAGTTTGAAAGAGACAGGAAGGTTGGGACAGAGAAGGGGGAAGGAAACCCGGGCTGCTGCAGGAGCCTGAGGCATATGAGGTGCACACTCTAACCTGTGAGCTAGAGGTCGCCCCGCAGATTCAGGTTTTAAATACAAAACATGTGATTGGTTTATTGAAAAAATGATACATAATTAGTGATATAACTTAACTGTACATAAAGCAGGTAAAATTAGCTTTGCCTTGATAACCACCAACATTAAAATGCTGCTTATACTTCAGTTCATCAACTGAACTAATGCATCATAACAATGGCAAGATTAGAAATCTGCAACATTTTTTGCCGATATCAAATAAAAGCCACAGACTGCATCGTATTAAGTTGTTATGAGCGGAAAATTCACCACATCTAAGCAGAGGTTAGAAGTGATGAATTTACAGCTGAGTGGGCAAAGCATCTCCTCCTCCAGGAAGCTGCCTCCATCTCTCTCTGACTCACCCTGTGTCTGCAGCTACCTGTACTGGAGAGCAGTGTAAAAGTGAAGACTGCTCACTCTGCGGCTAAATCTGATGAATCAAACCTCTCCAGAAGTACACTGCACCTTGACCGACAATAAAAACAAACAGCAGTGTGACTTAAGGAATCTCAGGTAACTGAGGGGCCTCTCACCGATGATTTATATCTTAGACTTTCAGGGGGCCTCACTATACTGAGTATACTTTATATACTTGAAACATGTTTTCTGATAAAACGTACTTAAAGGCATACTATGCAGGAATCATCGGTTATTATTTTTAAACAGCACTGCCAGCAAAAAATGACAGTGAAAGCCAACCCCAAATTCACTCTCATTTTGAAATTATAGCGTTTCACCTCACCATATTCGTGTCTTTTTCTTTGTTTGTCAGAGATTTTCGTAGCTTCCTCTTGGATACATGCTATTTTCAGACTGACACCTGGTCACTCTTGTTTTATCACCAACCTTACTCACCCATTGCGCCTTGCAACATCACGAACGTAGCAACATAAGAAGAAAAAAAGAAAATACAGACACAGGGCAGAGTCTCTGCAGATAAATACACTGCCAATCACACTTCTGGGCTGTAAGTGATGACTGAGCGATCACATTTGTATGAGTCCATACATTGTTTTGTAGGAAAATCTTGCATAGTAATATAAGTAATACTTTGAATCCAGATCTTCCGCTTGTTATAGTGTATTTATACATTGTGGTGCTGCTACTTTTTCTTACATTAAGATTCTTGATTTCTTCCTCTGTGACTGCATCCCACTGAAAATAGTTCCAGCAAAGCAAAAATAGAGAGACAGACAGAAATATATATATATAAACAGAGAGAGAGAGACACTGGGAGAACGGCATGAAACAGAGGATTAGGGGCTTAGTTAGCCTGCATGAAATCCCCTTTTCCTCTTGCGCCCTACAAAGGGAAGAAGGCAATTGTCCACATTATACAAAAAGAGGCAGAGAGGGAGGCGTGGGGGGAGAACGCGGGAGACATTGAGGGGTAATGCAGAAATCTGACTGAATCCATCGTTGTTTTTAATGTTTCCTCCCACCCCGCACACCGCTCTGCATGGCTGCCGCCCCACCTGTGACATCACATTTATCAATTCAGGAAGCTGTTTTTTTTCTCGTGTTTGGCAAAGAGGGAGGAAAAAGTGACATTGGCCTTGAAACCTGCTATTGTCTTGCCTCCAGGACAGCCAGCCAACCAGGCAGCTCAGTCAGAGAGAGAGAGATAGAGTCAGAGAGAGAGAGAGAAGGGGAGAGACGGTTGCCATGGTTACTTCCCGGGAGATGCGAGCACACTTGTTTATCTGTTGGCCGAGGGAGCGTGCACGGCGGGCCCTCTCGCTGAGCAGATGTGTACGTGTGCATGTTTGTGTGTAAGTGTGTGTTCATCAGCGTGTGGCTGTGTGCGTGTGAGTGTGTGTGTGTCTATGGATGCGACTGAACGCACGCACGCACACACACCAGGAATCATAAACTGAATCTTCCACGGCTTTCTTTGTAAACAAACCTGCACACACACACACACACACACACACACACACACACACACACACACACACACACACACACACACACACACACACTCAAACTCACACCTGCTTAATAGAACTCCAGCTTACCTGCTCGGTATTATTGAGCCAACAGGAGTGGACTGATGCAAGCTAATTGGCCTGGTGTGAGCTGAGCACCATCTGAAGAGTGGAGGAGGGAGAGAAAAAGGAGGAGAGAAGACATAAACAGACAAAAGGGAGAGAGGAGAAAGTGCTGGTTGATAGACAGAGAGCAGGGGAAGGAAATAAGAGCAGAATGACAGAAAGTTGGACAAAAAGAAAGGAGAGAGAATGAGATGTGACACAGAGGAGGGGATGTGGAGGAGAAAAGACGGAGAAGAAATTAGATGGGAGGAAAAAAGAGGGGAGCCGGAGAAAGAAAGAGGCTCAGATAAAGAGCAATGCAGAGGGAGAATGAGAAAAATGACAGCACTGGAAAGAAATAAAGGCATTAGAGAGAAAGTGAACGAGACAGAAATATGAAGGAACACCTGGCGAGAGCAGCAAAGAAAATAAGAGATGGAAACACAACGAGAACAAGTGATGAATATCAAGAATAAGAGGGAGGAAATGTGATGAGACGACTTGTGATGTGACGAGATGCGAAGCGACGAGTGCAAGCCGAGGCGTGCTGCCATGCTAGCAGAGAGCGGCCCCAGCCCTATAGAGCACACACTGCGGGCTCTGTAGTATGTCAAATGTCACAGACACAAAGTCACAAGGCTGCACAGGCTCCACTCCCTCACACACACACACACACACACACACACACACACACACACACACACACACACACACACACGACATCACACGCAGACGCCCACACAGAGGCACAGAGGATGCTTGCATGTTTGTGGAATTGCACGCATGAGTTGTTTTGCATTTTTTTTACCTTGCAAGATGAGGTCACACATATTACCCTCTGTAATACCCTTCTGTTTTGCGTATCCAAGACTAGGGGTGGGGTGCCCCAAGACTTTTTTTTTTTTAAGATTATTTTTACATCTTTTGCCTTCACTGGATGGGACAGTTTAAGCATAAAAGAGGGAGAGAGAGGGGATAACATGTAGCAAAGGGCTATGGGTTGGAATTAAACTCACGGCTGTCGCGGCACCAACATAACCTTTGTATAAGGGGCGCCTGCTCTACCAGGTGAGCCACTGGATGCTCCGGATATTCCAGTTGTTGTTGAGATAGAGGAGCTGCACAGCCGTCCAGTTAGAGATTTTTCATACCGAGTAATTTAAGAAATCCTTTAATCATTAATTAAGACTTATATAATCATATTGTTTTATTCTTAAAATCTCAGATTGTTACCTTCCGAGACACTGGCACGCATATAAAATAATAATATTGTCTTAGTCTGAAACTTTTGTTCCAATGATTTATGGTCACTTTCTTTATAACAAGCAGAAACTACAAACTAACAAAAGAAATCCCCAGCGTGCCAGTGTCTCGGAAGCTAACAAGCTAGCCAGCTAACACGTTATTAATGCAGATTTGTGCATGACTGTCCCACATTTTGACATACTTCCATGTCATATTCCCTCTTTGATGGCATATGTCTCCTGAAATTTAACCAAACAGCAAAGTTGCTGCGTTTGTTACCGTTCCTCTAATATCAGTGCAAACTGGCAGAGAAGAGCATGGGTTGCTAACGTTAGCCCACAGAGCATGCTGCTAGTTGCCTGGAAATGAAGCATTGTCGTTTTTTATTTGATGACTTGTTTGATTGATTAATAGCGTGAAACAAAAAGGCCCTGACACACCAAGCTGACAGTTATCCGGTTGGCTTTTGCGGTATTTCCCCCACTGTTGGCCCCTGTCGGCCCTTTTTTAGCTAATTCAGCATGTTGAATTGGCACCAGAGACAACCGTCGGTGAGTGAAATCCCTGTGATTGGCAGTCTGGCTCAGTGCACGAGAAGAATAAGGAAAGTAAAAAAAGGGCTAGATTTAAGGAGTGACTTGAATTAATTATTATTTTTCTTTAGCCATCAAGCTCTTTAACAGAACCATTTCCTGATGGTTTGTGTTGTTGTTAACTGGTGCACGATAAATATGCTTTACTTCATTGGATTGTGTCGTTCATGTGCTAACTAGCAATATGAAGGTCTTCCAGTTTCCCTTTTTGAACGACGAATACAGACTACTTGCGCCTGCTTTGGTATGGAGAGTTTTTCACACTCGTGCAGGACGGTGGTTCTTTGATTGATGGTTCTTTGATTGCCGTTTGTTGTGTTTGGGCCTTTAAGTTTTAAACAAATTGCAAGCATCCTAAAAACCGCAATTAGGCTGCCTGTAGCCCACGCAAGAGAAATCACCACAGCAATAACTGTTGCATTTGTTTACGTAAACAACAGTATACCGATCGGATCAGTCTTGAAGGGTTGTCCCATTTCATAGAGGAATTTTTCAACAACCACCTCTTGTAACTCTGTTCTGAGGGGCACTTGAAAACGAGGGGTACGTGTAAAAATAAGAAATGTGACACACACATACAGTGTGAGGTTCCTTTGGGCTCCTCATACCAGCGGTGTCGTCTCCAGCCTGATATAAGGTGAACACACACAACTCGTTGTTGAGCTTGCCCATTATCTGAGACAGATAGACCTCTAAGGCTCATGCTGTCAGCTTCATTTGCACAGAGACAACTTGTGTAGGTGTGTGTCTCCACATATGTGTGTATGTCCCTATTTTTTCCATGTGAGGTGAGCGCCAGAGTCACCCTCCTTAAAATAACAAGCTGGCCTTTTCCCTTAGGACAGCAGACAGCCATCCTGCAAGCTGCCTGATCCTGGGCCGCCCTAGTTCACAGCTCAATCCATCTCCCTCTTTCTCCTTCTGTCTCTCTCTCACTTTCACTTTCACTTCACGTCTTTGTTTCTCTCTTACTCTCCATGAATCACACACATAGTCAGTGGTGGCCTAATAAGCCGTGCTGCTCTTCCCGACTTTCCCTCTTTCTCTTGCCGTGTCTCCTCCTGCAATATTGTTCTGCCTCTCGCGCAACGTTGCTGCATTCACAGATACATAAATAAGCCCGCAAACTAACTAAAAATGATCAAACATACAGGAATGCGGCATAATAAGAGACACACACCCTAACAAGGCACACCACCTCCACCTCCAGTTAAGCTTAATGAGCTCTCCTCTGGCTAACTGGCCTAGAAAAGGCAGCGGTCAGCAGCCCAAAGCCCATTTATCCAGTGAGCTCTAATTTTTATCAGCTTCTGCACTTCAGCAGCAGATCCCTCAGCTCTGTCTCACTAGCTGTGCAGGGGAGGCTGCGAGAGAATAGGCCTCATTCACTCAATTAATAGCTCACTGTGTGTATGAAACGATGCTGAAATACAAGCAGTGCCAAAACTGGAAAGAGTGGATAAATGAAAAGCGGCAAATGGTTTTAAGGACTTAGCAGTGTCTAATTTGCCACTAAAATGGTTTTTATTGCATATATAAATAATGATTGTAAGCACATTTGTGGAGATATTGCTCAGAAGATGGAGAGAAGAATACAGTGGGGGGCAAAATCTCATTAAACCGGGATGAATGTGTGTTTGTATCAGGGTGATTGTGAGAGAGAGCAACGGCATGAATTCTTCATATTTTCCTTGACCTGTAGGTTTCTGGATCGAGGAATGTATGTGCACGGTGTGTTTGAAGGCGCTTTCAAATCTGTGTGCATGTGTGCGTGTGTTTTCCCTCTCGGTAGGTGAAGATGCGAGCCAGGCAGGCCTACAGGCTGCTGGGGCTGTATGGAAATTAGGAGAAACACCGCTGAGAAGCAGGTGATGGAGGAGACATGGGGGAGGAGAGGGAAGGAAGGAAGAAGAGGAGAGTGGTGGAAGGGAGTTGGATAATGAGGACTCTGATGAGAAGGATGGAGAGCCCTGAATAGAGGCGTCCCAGAGATCGAGAGAGGTTAAAAAAAAAAAAAAGAGGAAGACAGAGTGGTGAAGGAGGGGGTTATGAATGGACGGTAAAAAGGGAAACAGCTGCCACTAGTGGCGGCCTGTGGAAATAAATAATAGATGTGACGGAGGAGGATGAGGGAAGATGAAAGGGGGAGAGGAAAGTGAACAACAGAGAGAGAGAGGTTTATTCTGAGGTGAGGCAAAAAGAGGTGTGTGGGTAAAATTTAAAAAAAAAAGAGAGAGAGATTGTGATGAAATTTCAGAAAGATGAATGGACCACAGAAGACAACAGGGATGTGAGAAATTAGAGGGCAGGTGGAGCAACTATTAAAAAGATGCGAGGATGAGAAGGCTGGGCGGAGTGGTCACAGGCATTAAATGAGAGGGAAAATGAAAAAAAAAACAGCACGCTGGGGAGACAAAGCTAAAGATGGGGCAATTTAGCCAAAACAGAGAGATGTGGAAAGAGCGTGAGCAGAGAGATAAAAACTGAAAAGGGATGAGAGAGGAGGAGGAGGAGGAGGAGGCCAACAGACTGATACAGAGAGAGAGATGATGGGAGGAGGAGGGTGGAGCTGGCAGTGGCAGGACATGGGTGCAGGCGTGGAGACTGTGGCATGCAGCTCAAGTTGGCATGGACTCTATCACTCACTCTCAGGCCTGGGCGCGGGGCCCTCGGTGGCAAAACACACACACACACACACGCACACACACACGGATGAGACGCGCACAAGCAGATCAAACACAAGGACATTTTCTCTAAGTCTCTCTCTATTACACACACACAGCAGACCGAGAGAAAAACACTGAGCTCAGACACAGCCTGACGCACACACTCAATTAGTCTCAGCCGCACGCTCACACATATGAAGGGAAAAGACGGATGGATGAGCGTGTGCGTGAAGGTGTGTGCATGTGTGTCTAATTGTGCCAGCGCTGCCAGAGCAGAATGAGGGATGGTGTCTCTGAGCTGCTGCTGCCGCTAATAGCCACTGACTGGAGGTGACAGGCTCTCTCTTTCTCCCTCTCTCTCTCTCTCTTTCCTCTTGTTTTCCATCCAATCAGCAGTCAGCACATCTGTCCTTCCCGCTTTTCCTCAACCCAGTTCGGCTCATCCTCTCCCCTTTGTTTCTCCCTCTCATATCTCTCCTTTGCCCTTTTACCCTCACACTCCCGCCCCCTCCTCCGCTGCCTCCTCCTCCTCCTCCTCCTTCCCCCTCACGCTTTCATCTCCACTCCTTACCCCCTGCCACCTTTCATCACTTTCTCCCCCCTCTGTCCTCTCCGCCCGGTCCTGATGATACACAGGAGATGGCTCATGCATGAGTGATCGTCGGTGTGCGCACACAAACATATACATATAAGCACGGGTGTTTTGTGCATCCGCTCTGAGTGTGTCCGCGCGTGCGAGGCTGCACATGCAAGTAGGAAAGTTCCCGAAATCATTTAAGGCCCGGATGAAAAGATCAAACAAAGACTAGAGGACACACATGAACACACACATCAGTTCTCCTCCAATCTCTTGCTGCTTTTTCATATCCCAAGCTTCTGCAGTTGCCTCACGTCTGGACTCTGTCCACAGAGAGACAAGAGAGCTCTGCTTTCTATCTGCACCAGGTTATTAGACACATGCAATTAGCAAGCTCGAGCAGGATAAATATGCCTGTTTATGTGTTTGTGTGTGTGTGTGTGTGTGTGTGTGTGTGTGTGTGAGGGGGGTTGGAGTATTTGTGTGCAATCAGGGACAGATTGTATGGGATGCATCTGGGTTGGCCTGATGTGGAGATGAGGCGGGGGGGATGGAGGTTGTTAATATTATAGAGGCTGCTGAGTGTCTCTGTGTGTGTTTGCCCATTTGAACTGGTCTATATATTTCGTAGCGCTACGCGTGAATCATAACAACACCTTATTTATCTGTGTGTGTGTGTGTGGTCATCTCCATGCACTGTCTCCAGCAGTGCTCAAGACATGTGGATGCATGGAGAAGTGTTGTATATTATTGTGTCTTTGTACATATTTAATGCCTGCGTGTGTGTGTGTGTGTGTGTGTGCGTGTGTGTGTGCACGGGTGAGGGGGAGGGGCTTGACGTGTGCCGTCCTTCCTAGAGGGAAAGAGAAAGGGGGGGCTTACTTCACAGCCAATCGGTTTTGCTCTGCTGAGGCAACCATCCATCGCCACCACGGCAACAACAACACCGCGGTAACACAGAGCCGGGCTGCTGCAGGGGATAGATGGGTGATGTGTACAAGCTCCTTTGTTTTATTTATCTGTTTTCTCTCTGTTTTTTTCTTGCTGTTTCTGTCTCTCATTTGGCTCCACGTTGCACGCGTGCTTTTATCAGTTATTTGTTCTTTTTTACCTTCTTCACTCTCCCTGTCGCTCTCTTAGATATTTCACGTTAATGGGGCCTTCGCAGGAGCTCTCTAAGGTGTGACCTAAAGGGCGAGAACAGAATTGAAAGAGAGAGGGTGAAAGGGAGTGAGAGAGAGAGAGAGAGGTTGTGGTTGCAGTTTCCTTCCCTGAAAAGGCTCTTTTTCATTTCTTTTCATCAGCCACCGCCTGCCTGCATATCTCGCCTCTCCTCCTCTTTTTCTCCCGCACACAAATCCCCTTTCTCTTTAGCTCATATGTATGCAAATAAGGCATCCTATGCAAATGAGACAGGTAGGGGACTGGCAGTGGAGAGGGAGAAAAAATGGGCTGGGAGTGAGGGGGGGTTGAGGACAGGATGAAAGGAAGGGGTAATAGAGGATAGAGGAAGGGGTGAAAGAGGAAGTGATGCAGGTGGTTCAGGTTCCAATCTGTTATTCAGATTTGACGCTGCCACTCATTATGGTGCATTAATGAAATATTAAAGACATCCGAACATGTTTGATGTAGCATTTTTAACCTTAAAAAAGTATTTTGCTGCTGGAAAGATGGCCTTTTGATAAAACTAGGCCGTCTATGTAGTATAAAGACACAAATACTTTCAAAATTGGGGCTACATGACTGGAGAAAACAGAAAAAGGACGGTTTTGCACAACAGAAAGAAAACCCACAACTACCACAATGCAGTGCGTAGCACCAGACCAATAAACACTCCCACTGATGGGCAACGTAATGCGATCTCATCCGTTTGACACAATGCAAGAGACGATTTCATATTACAGTTAAACAGTAATGTAAATCTTGTTTCTGAAAACATCTGAGGCGAGAAATAGGCAACGCAGTGACCGAATTTTGGTTTATATTATCAGCGCTGCCCAGATTTTCCGTTGGATCTCAGTTTATTCAGCCTCAGTTCTCACTGTGCGGGAAGCAGTATGGCACCCACTTCCTGTTCATGAACTATTACAGCTAAACAGAGCATTCAAATATGTTCCTGGAAACATTTTTGGCAAGAAATAATCATTGCACTAACATAAACTCTGCCGAGTTTGATCGGATTTCAGTGAATTTGTGAGAGAGAGAGAGAGAGAGAGAAAGAAAGACAGGATATGGTCTTTGTCTTGATCAGCATCTATACTCTTTGTGTCCACAGTGGCAGCGTGGGTGGCAGCCAATACAAAAACGCAGAGGTACAGCCTATAGTTCAAGCAACAGCCAAAGATAATGTATTTTCAGCCGGTTCTCATTCTGAACTTGTTAAAAAACGCTGCTCTGTCAGTGCTTTTGGCAGAAATATGCAACACTAAAAGGCACCTTTCGCTTGCACGTGGAACGTTGTTGGACTGCGTCGAGTGCGAACATGACCGGACAGAACCAGATGTATTGTTATTATACATCTGCGGATGGCCAAACAATATCTGGCGAATCCACCAAATAAGCGCATGGGCAGTTTCACTTGAGAACACGACTGGATGAAACGTGCTTCATGTGCATAAAATGCAGCAGAACGACGTCAGGTCGAAACACTGCCACTAATGATGTAATATAAGGAGTCGGGCAGCACCTATGGGGCAGGTGGGAGGGGTGGTGAATGGGTCCAACAAACAACAAACTTTCAGGCTGGAGTCCAGCGTACACTTCCCATCTGAACGTTTTTTTTGTTTTGTTTTTTTACACATCACCATGTGTCTCCTTGCCTTAATCCTCACCATCATTGCAAAGCATGTGCGTTTGTTGACGTTCAGGCGTTGGTTGCCATGTGCTGTTGTTGCCTAAACATAATTAGGTACAGCATCACGGTAGCGGCATCCCAGAACATAAACAGCAAATGCAGATGGATCCCTAAATCGTAAAATGTGTATGCAGAAGCCCACTGACCGAGAGGAGGAGGGATATCTAGGTACTGGATAGATGGCAGACAGTTTATCACAGTTCTTCTACACATACTACTCACATTGTTTTGATACAAGGTTGGTTGAAAATCGGCGCAGGGTTCCCTTTAACATATGACTGATGTATTTATGAGTCCATGTCATATCGTCAAAACCTCAACATAAACAAATACTCTGATCTGTGGCTTCTGTCTCACGCCAATGTGTTGTTAGATGTGCTGTTTTTAGGTCCATGCTTTGCACAAACCCCATTGCTTCTTGCCACAAAGAAGATGTGGCAACTTATCCCTCCTCCCCCTCCCTCCATATGCATTTGTTTTCTCTTTCGTTTTACTGAAAAGGATAAACATCTTGGAAGGGATTTTTCCATCGGCCTTTCTCTCCTTCTACCATCTGCCGTGGCGAGAAATTCTGAAAGCTTCAGCTCTGCTTTTGCTGGAAGAGGAGCAGCTCGCGCTTTTGTGGCGTAAAGCAGTCCAGCTCTTTTTTTTTTTTTTTGTGAAATCCAACCCTGTTGCACACATTGGAAACGGCCGCCAATCTTCTCAGCAGTTTGTTTATCACCAGTATACTAATGTCTCAAAATGAATGTTGGAATGATTTATTGATGTTGAAATGCTGCACGAAGATATTGACGCCTGGCTGACAAACTTACTGGTGCTAGATGACACGAGCAGTTTTGCTTCAGGTGTATAGGTCTCTGAATGGATATACATAGGAGGCCAATGATGTGTTGCCAAGGAAACAAGGATGGCTTGGCACTAATTGGCTGTATGCTGGTTGCTAGGTGCTGGGTACAGCGGATGAGCTAGCTAACTTTAAATGATAGATAGATGGAAAGTTAGCATAATTGGCTGCTCGGTATACATATTCACCATGTCTCAATGTCAAACCACCACCTATCCTATTACCTGCCCACGGTCATCAGAGTATGTGTGTGTGTGTGTGTGTGTGTGTGTCCTTTTGCTGTGCTGTGTTTGTGTGGACCGTCTGCTGAGAGACTCGGGAAGAGGCGATGGCATTATTTGCTTTTCATGCTTAACCGGCTGTGTGTGTGCGTGTGTCCGTGCATGCACGCATGCGTGTGTGTGTGTGAGCAGACTCATTTGTGTGCATTTATACAGATGCATGACAAGCAGGGTGTTCTTTTGACTCTGGCCCTATATATACGTATACAGATTTTTTGTAGCTAAAAAGTAATTATGTCCCAACGACCATAAATGTAAAAATGACTCAAAACACTCGCCGGTGCTGGATTTCTTTAGCTGTCTCGCCTTGTCACAAACAGGCTTATGTTTGTGACATATGCAAATCTCATCACCATTGACTTCCATTCAATATAAGGACGAAGCACCTCACTCAAACTTATGAATGATCCTTATCAACAACAATCCCACTCTGAAAATTGTCCCACCATCTGCTGGTTTGACCGGGTCTGATCCGAAACCGACAGCCACACAGTCATTTATTTGTGGCACGCTGCCACGATAACAACATCTAAATAGATTTTTTATTTTTGGAGCTGGACCATTCATTAGGAGTGCTATATATATACTGGTCTGTTATGTAAAGTATATACTGCACCACACTGTTGGAGCACAGAGCGCACTCTGAGCACAGACGTAGCAGTAGGACGGCAGACGCAGTGAAACTTCATTTATTGAGCTTAGTCTAAAAGTTTGCTTTTACATGCTTTTGCAGCAGCTCCTCCTCTCGCTCACTGATCTGATCTGACCACATCATCAGATCAATCATCCACACTCCGAGTCACAAACTCACGATCATCACACAAAGCAACAGGGGGCATATTCAAACTACGGAGTTCCCAAATGCTCCATCCACAAAGATACACAGTACGCAGAGTTTTGAAAAATCTTCATCATAGAAGCCGTTTTAAAAAATTGAAACACACTCCTAAAGGATGTGACACACCAAGCTGATGGTCAGTTGTTCACCCATGTTGTGCCAACAGCGAGCATCCGCGGTCCTCGTCCACTGTTCTCATTGATCACTGCTGGCTTTTATTTCCGCTGATTCAACATGCTGAGTTGGCGGCAGCGGCAGTGGAGTCAATCGGTGACTGAAATCACTCTGATTGGCAGTTCAACTCAGCACAGGAGAAGAGAAATGGAGGTGAAAAATGTAAACAACTAAAGTCAAGAGGAAGTGAGGTTGAAATAAATATCAGGTTGCTTTTCTTCTGCCACTGAGCACTTCTAGAGAAATATTTCTTGGTGGTCTGTTTTGTTGTTCACTGCCGCGCAGTAAACATGCTTTGTTCTTTCAATTTTAGATTGTGTTGTTAATATGCTAACTGGCTAACTAGCGTCATGACAGGCTTCCAGTTTCCTGTTTTGAATAACAATTAAAGGTGACTGTCGTCTGCTGGTATGGAGAGGTATCTCCTCTCACGCAGGTCCGGACACGAGACACAGCAATGGGAGGCGACACGCTTTAGCTACCACTAATTCTCTGATGTCAGTTTGGTGTGTCTGGGCCTTAAAACAAAAAACTTGTGTGTGGATGAAAGGCCAAAATGTCGGGAAAATATCCATTTACAAAAATATCTGTGTATGCGTAGACAGGGCCTTAGAAATGAAGCTTATATATCTGTGTATGTGTGTGTGTGTGTGTGTGTGTGTGTGTGATATATATATATACATATATATATATATATATATATATATATATACATATATATATATATATATATATATATATATATATATATATATATATATATATATATATATATATATATATATATATATATATATATATATTCTTGTTCAGATGGGACCAAAAGCAGCAGCAGCACACAGAGCTGTCACTGCATCCACTGACCGAGCTGCCTTGCGGCACAGTGTCAAGCCTGCAGTCTCCCCAACACACATACACACACATACACACACACACACACACACACATACCACAAACACACACTAGCTTCTTATGAGCTTAATGTTAAAGATTTAGGCTACTTAAGCGAACGTATGCATATGATGGATCCCAGTTGTGCTACTGTGACATGAGATAATCATAAAAGTACATGTCTGTTTCCTCCGAACAGGCGCTAGGAGAGGATGCAGTGCTGACAGGCCACATTAGCTGAGTGTAGGCTGCAGAGAGAAGAACATGCAGCCAGATTTTATATGCAGAAATTTGGTGGTTTACTTTATATTCTGTCATTCTCGTGTCTCATTCACTCTGCATCTATCACTTTTTGTTTCCCTTCTTTCCATCCAGCTGCATCCTTTCACACCCTCGAAGTCAGTCAGCCTCGCTCAGTCCCAGTGCCCCTTCTGCCTGCAGGAGGGATGAAGTCACGCACCGCAGGCATAGTGCAGATCTCTCCCCGCTCGCTGTGCCCTCCCTGTGCCCGCCACTCAGTCACAAGCATATGGGCACATCGTTGTGCCAATGCCCCTCCCAGAACACCTGACTCTGTCTAGTCACGCATGGCGGGCAGTACACACACACACACACAGGACAGACACACCTATGCACATACTAAAACACACACCGCCAACCTTGCATGACGGGCATATCCTTGATTGTCCCCTGATGTTCCCCACTGCGAACCTCACCACCGACTGTGGGTAATACGCACTGTGAAGACACCCTTCACTGTGGCAGGAGCAGTCTTTACAGTGACTGCACTGGATTGAGTTGCTCCGTCTTTTGTTCTGGCTTGTGACTTAACTGCACAGATGACAGAGTGTGGCACCGCGTTTAGAGGTTTTAATTCCCATCGGAACAGCCAGGCTAAAAATATGTACACTCACTGGTATCGTAAGGTAGTTAAGATAAAAGTGTTCACCACATAGCGTATGCTGAGCTCCCTGGTCCTGCATTAGCACTGCAGTATTTACTCAATAATTTCATCCTGGGATATTGGAGCAGCAGTAGCAGCAGTTAATCTAAAAAATGGGGCCTCTATGATGGCTAATTCGGTTGATGTCCTTCAGTGCTCACCACCTGTGTGTGGATTAAAGGAAATGTTTAGCCTTAAAGCACTGTAACACTGCTCTGTATAGCAAGTGGCACCTGCACATTGCCTTTATGGGTCTATTTTTTTTAAAAACATAATCACTGTGGAGTAAGGCTTACACTAATATATAGTTACAATTACAAAACACAGAGGCCCCACAATAGGACGTTATCATGGCACTTAAGTCATGATACAATATTATTGCCAGTAGTGGAATGCAATTACGTATATTTACTCACGTACTATATTTAAATACAAATTTGAGGTTCTTGTTGCGTACTTGAGTATTTCCCTTTAATGCTACCTTCTACATCTACTCCACGACAAATCGGGGGCAAATTCTGTACCTTTAACTCAACTACATTTATTTAACAGCTGTTGTTACTAGTTAATTTTTAACTTAAGACTTTTGTTTGTTTGTTTTGCATTCAAATACCCAGTTTTGTTGCTAGAAACACGGCTGTTAAATGTCCCGACATCTTGTTAAAAATACCCAGTTTTGTCGCCAGAAAATGTCTGCTAAATGTCTCAATGTCTTATTAAAAATATCCTGTTTTGTTAAGAACTTTTACTTGTCATACTTGATGTAAATTTTGCTGATTATACTTACATACTGTTCCTTAAATAAGGTTTTGAATGCAGGACTTTAACTTCTAACAGAGCACTTTTACAGCTTGGTATTGGTACTTTTACTGCAGTAAAGGATCTGAGCACTTTTTCCAGTATTGATTATTGCAATTTTAAATGTTTAGCAATAATATTAAAAAAAACAACCAGTATAGCAATATCATATATTGTGATATATTATATTTTAATAGCTGCAAATTATGTCCCCAAGAAAAAACTTCTGCTTATCGATACAGTATTGCCATGCAAAATATTGCAATTCTATGCGGTATGAAAAATATTCGCAAGCATGCAAAATACTACGTATTCTCAGGTTTTGGACAAAGAAAAAAATCCCTTTCCAGGACATCTTCACCGACATTCAGCGATCAGACTCTAAGATTTATATTGTAAAAGTTCAGGGTTTCCCATTTGTGGCAGCCCGCTATGATAACATTTGTCACCAATTTTTGATTTTGTATTTTTTAAACTGCACTATTCATTAGGAGTGCTGTTGGATTATACTGTATATATATATAGTATATACACACACACACACACACACACACACACATTCATTGCATTATGCTCTCGGAGCACAGAGAGCAGTCTGGGCACAGACAGAGCAGCAGAACTCCAAATACAGTGAAAGCGACACTTAAGTGCTGAGCGCAAAAAGAACTCATGGAGAGTGCTGCCTGCGGTGTGATCACGATCCTGCAAAAAATGCAAAATATTTAGAGAGGAGACACATAATGAAACCAAGAAACACACACACAAACAGCAATAAACATAAAGTTTTCTGACCTGGCCACCGTGTTCGAGTCAAGTGACGCATCTCGCATCATCGCCTACCAGCCAATCCAACTTTCTCCTTTTAAATCTAAACAGTACACTAAAATGTGTTTCTGAATACATTTAAAGCAAGAAAAGTTCAACAGATCAGTTCAGAGGGATTGATTGAGATGACTGATTGGAGAATCCCGGGCTATGATTGGTTATTTTGTTTACCTGCAGCCCTGTCATTAATAGCAAAACGAGGAGGAAAAGGACTATGATTTTTTCCACAGATTGTCTGTGTCATTAACTTCTGTGTGGATATAGTGAAAGTTTCAGCAAATATGACAAAAAGTTATTTTTATAAAAGTATCCAACTGTAGCTTTAACGGAGGGGAGGAAAACACAGATTGTATTTTTCTCAACTGGGAAAAACTTTGTCCCTTGCTGTTGTAGCATCGTTACAGCTTTCATTATCGTTCTCTCGCACTGAACAAAACAGGCACATTTTCTGAGAATCAATTCTAGGAAGCATGGAAAATTGAAAATTTTCTCTGCAGCAAGGTTTTGCACATGAGAGATTGATGGTGTATCTGAGAGGGGATTCTTACTTTTTAAACTTTTTAAACAGATGTAGTGCCTCAAATCTTGCGGTTCGTCAACAATGGGCAAAAAATGTGCAAAAACAAAATATGGCAAAATACAAAAAGACCTTTGTGCATGGAAGCGTCCAAACTGCAAATTAGACAGAGCTTTAGGCAGCGTGCAAAGCGCCAGACTCGCCACTCATTTGTTATGTGTTGAATTTTAATATATTCTGCTGGACTTCATTTCATTGCCCTGAACGACCTCGACTGATGTCTAAACAGCCTTCCCCTCCGCTGCTGATAAGAGTACATGAACTGTAGTGGCTGCTAAATGTGGCATGTTGGGGTGTTTTAGGATTTAGTATTTTATGCTTGCCAGTTACTCATTAATGCCACAAACAACACACACACAGACATGCACACACACACACACACACAGATCCAAATTCATGCATACACACAACCTGACAGTCAGGCTTGGAAAGGGGCAGGTAGGAAAATGGTGCTAATTATCGTTAGTTCTTTGTGATTAACCAAGTGACACACACACACACACGCTGCTGTGATGCCCTCTGCTGTGTGGCACAAAATGGCGGAGTGTGCGTGCGTGTGTCCTAGCAGAGGCTGTAAAAGAGAGATGGGAACAGGGCCAGGCAGAGGAGGATGCGAGGACTTGGCGAGCATCAACTTTGTGCATGTGTGTGCGTGATAACATTCAGGTGAGCGAGTGACTGGCTCAGAAAGTGAGGCCTCAGCCGACTGCTCCATTTACAGCTACAGTGCCTCGTATACACACACATAAACAGCGCAGAGATGTTGGGTGTAAATACAGAGGATACGGAGAGGAGGGAAGGAACAGAGGGAGAGAAAGATTTTTGTCTCCTGCAGGTGTAGTGTGACCTTCACTCCAACTCTTCCTCCCTTCATCTGTCCATCCCTCCCTCCCCTCTCTCTCTATATCCCTGTAGTTCAGCGCTCAGTTGCGTGGCAGGTAATTTGTGCGCTATTGGAGATTAAAGTTTAATTAGTGAGCGAGGAGTCATTTGGGTCTTAGTTGAGTGGAATAAGGCAGCAGTGTGTGTGTGTGTGTGTGTGTGTGTGTGTCTCCTGCTCGCTCGCTCACCCTAACACATCAAGGCTCATCACCAAGAGAGAAAGCGGGAGTGGGAGTAGAGGATCCAATTCCTCCTTTCATCAACGAAGAACAAAGGATGGAGTTTTTTCCCCCCTCTCCTCTTCATCTCCTCCTCCTCCTCATTTCTTTCCGTCCCCCCCCTCACCCACCCCCACCCCAAGCTCCTGGGCTCGGTTTGGCAGAGCTCCACGGCCATATTCACACTTCCCTGGTCCCTGGCGAGACACACACACACACACACACACACACACACACACACACACACACACACATATCACCTCCACCGCTGCCATCACACTGCGCCACATGCGGAAAAGACAGTGAAGGGAGGAAAAAGGGACAGAAAAAACTTTTGTCTCCCATCATCTGCCTGCGAGAGGTGACCGATAGATCTGTCACCTGAAAAAAGAGGTGCGTCACCTAAAACGTCTTGACATGATAACTTCTGTTTTTTTTTTTTAGCCAGGGGCGTAGTAGTTTGGGCGAGAGCGTGCCTCCACAAGCATGAGATGAAAAGTTTTTTGCAGTTGTTCTTATTTCTAACTAAGCGAATTAAAAAGTGGCTGAATAAATTGGTCCAAAGAGTGAATTTTGTGCGAAAAATAGTGGAAGCTCTTTGAGGCCCCTCTCACCCTTTCAACAGGGTTCCCACACATTTTCACAAAATTTCCAAATTTTCACATGATTTTTTAAGGACCGATAAAAGTACCATAAGTAAATACCATCACAATTGCATTAAATGGACAGCTGAAGAAATTAAATTTGTCATTATGTTACATTACGTGGAAGGTTAACCACAGCATCTTATTGTAAAAACACATAATGCATGACAAAATTCCATGATTTTTCCAAGATTTTCAAGGATTTTGACTAATTGAATTCCTTTGTGCTCCTTATATTACATGTTTAGCGGCAGTGTTTCAACCTGATGTTATTCAGCGGCGTATCATACAGCCGCGACAGGTTCCTTCTGGCTGCATCAACTACCACTGTCCTTCCACGAATCATACAGGACAAAATTCCAAGATTTTTCCAAGATTTCAAGGATTTTGACTAATTGAATTCCTTTGTGCTCCTTATATGACATGTTTAGCGGCAGTGTTTCAACCTGACGTTATTCAGCGGCGTATCATACAGCCGCGACAGGTTCCTTCCGGCTGCATCAACTACCACTGCCCTTCCACGAATCATACAGCTGTGCCAGGTGTCGTCCAACCAACAGGTGGTGTCTCATAACACCATGAAATGTGCCATCCATCCGTGTTACACACTACCTTCGCCCGACAGCATATCATACCAGTGCGAAGTGGCTTTTGGCGTCAGTGTCAGCCTGTTCTCATTCTGAAGTCGTCAATGAGACTCTCTTTGACAACTTCAGAATGAGAACAGGCTGGTTGCACAAATAACACGTCATCAATACGTCACACCCGTCCTGCCCATGATCCCTTCCTGCCGGCTGTCCTGTTTGTACAGACACAGTTTCGCTGCTATTACTGCCTTCTGTGGCAACTTTAAGGCGAGACTACTCTGTCAGACAATCCCGCAATCTTAGCTTATACAGAGAACAACAGGGCGGCATTATGGCGTGACATTCACACACATTGAACAGACAGTGTAAAATAGAGCAGTGATGCTCAACTTCCGGCCCAAGGGCCAAATTTGACCCCCAACCATTTTCAGAATCACAAAAAAGTAAAGTGATAAACACTAGAAAATTGTTTTTCTACTTTTAGTATACATAAGGTGCCAGAGTGCATAAAACAGCATCAAAATAGAGCTTGATTATAACAAAAAGTTATATTGATGGATCCCCTGCAACCCCCAACAAAGGTCCTCGCTAAGCCTCCAATGTCCTAAAAACTTCCTAAAATTGAAAAATTTCCTAAAATCCTAGAAATGTGCTTAAATCCAAAAAAAAAAAAAAACACCCAACTAAAATCCTTAAATTATACTACAATCCTACAAACATGCTCAAATCTTAGAAACATGTATTAGGCTGCTGAAATTGGCCCCTGGCCTCCTGTTGTTTTGCAAATGGGGCCCCAAAGTTGAATATCCCCCAAGAGAGGAAGGGTGGGGGGCCACAGAGACTGCAGAGAATTTGATGCTACGGCCCTGTTTTAGCATTTTTCCCTGATCATTTACTCCGACACAGTCTGCTGGTCTCTCCCTAAATCTGTTTTTCCCGTCCTCCAATCTGTCTTTCTCTCCTAGAAAGTGTTGTAACTTTGTCATCTGTCTCTCTACTTTGTTTTTTTTTTTACTATTCTCTTGGTCTTAATCATGTGGACATCAAACGTGCCATATGGTCACACGCCAACAGAGATGCGCGCACGCACGCGCCCGACGCACACCACACACTCTGCCGTCTTGAGAGCCGTGTTTGCTAATGACGGGGGAGTCTGCATCCCAGCGCCGCTGTTATTTCACCGGCTCGAGACTCTAACGCAAATCAATAGGCAGCACGGCCCTGCGATAACGATCTCCGTTTCTCCTCTCCTCCCTGCATCTCTCCATTCGCCTCGCCGCTGTGCCCCCCTCTCTCTCCTCCATCCTCCCTCACATCTGCCTTGATCTTACAGCTTCAATCTATCTCTCCCTACCACTCTTCCTCCCTCTATCTCTGCGCCCTCGATCTCGCATCCTCTCTTTCTCTCCCCTTCTCACTCCCCCTCTCCCCCAGCTCCCCTTCATCTCACAGCATCTCTCCCTCACTTTCGCCCTTCGTCGCCTCTCTTTCACATCTAACCTCCCCCCTCTCCCACTGTCTTTTTATTCACCTTCTCCTCTCATATTTCCCTTTCCCATCACTCCACTTTCCATCACCTATCCCCACAGTCACTCTTCCATTTCTTCCCAATCTCCCCACATCTGCTCTCCTCCATATTTACACTCCCTCATCTCTCACACCATTCCTCCTCCTCGCTACTCTTTCCGACCCTATCAGATCAAATGTCGTCTTCTCTTCCCTCTCTTCTTGCTGTCCTCCTCTCATTTCAGCTATCTGCCATCGGTGTATCTGTGGCTCGCCTCCTTTTAGTGTCGGCCTGTCTGCAGATGGAGTAAAGTATTCCCCAGTCTGGCTCTCAGGTGACAGTTGAGAGGAGAGAGCAGGCCAAGGACACCTTCTGGGAAGATGCTCAGAGGCACAAATGGGCCTAGGTCTTAAAAAAACTGGAAATACCGCCATGCAGTTGTATGCCTCCACGCAGCAGTCAAGTTGCACTTACAGTTTACACTCACGTCTGTGAAAACGTGGACGCTTCACACACACATCTTGCTCCCTGCAGCACCCAGGCAAACAGCAAGGTTTCAAAGTGGGCACCAAAAGTTAGTGTCACCAATTTAGTATCTGACCAAATACCTCCCCTTTCTGTTCCTGACTTATGATGTAAAGGCCAGAAAAGTGTTTTTGCAGAACATTATGATATCATAGTTGACCTTTAACCCTTTAAAATCTGAATAAATTGATTTTGTTTTTAAAAAGAACATCCATTAATTGGCAAGAAATTAGTAAAAAGTCACAAGGAAATTACCTGAAAATAGTCAACTAAATAAATGACTACATAAATTAAGGAAATCCAAAGGAAAATTACCCAAAAAAGTGTTGAAAATTGAAAATAAACAGTGGAAATATCATTATAATAATTCTAAATATGGTTGTCTGGAGAATTTTAACCTATTTTCTTTTTAAATTCCACTCTTTTTAACAACTAATTTTCAGGGCATTTTCTCACCACTTTTTTCAAATTTTTTGAGATTTGTGGCACATTTTTTTGTGAAATTGCTCAATGCCTTTTCTCTCCCGTGTTTTTGAAAGAAATCAAGCTGCTCAGGTTTTAAAGGCTTAAATAGCTTGGCAAAGTTGCCTGAACTCAGCACAAGAAAACTGACGTCAATCCAGGTTTTGAAAGGTTAACCTCTTGGATATAAAATGTCAGAGACTTCATCATTATATCCTATTAGTGCGAAATTCTATGAATTCTTGAGTTATGGCAACAAAAACAAAGGTCAGTGAGGTCACTGTGACCTTTGACCTTCAACCACCAGATTCTAATCAGTTCATTCTTGAGCCCAAATATGAGTAAACTCCCTCAAAGCCATCTTCAGATCATCGGATGCAAGGTCACAGTGACCATGATCTTTGACCACCAAAATCTGACTAGCTCATCCTTGAGTCTATTCGAACGTTTGTGCCAAATTTAAAGAAATCCCCTCAATGTGTTCTTGGGATATCACGTCCACAAGAATGAGACAGACGAGGTCACGGCAACCTTCACCTTTGACTACCAAAATCTAATCAGTTTATCTTGGAGTCGAAGTGGATGTTTGTGCTAAATTTGGAGAATGAATGCCCTCTAGTGGACACAAGGGTAAAGACAAACACACGCTGACATGCATGCATAGAAAGACATTTAAAAGCACCAAGCAAGGCTTTTATTTCCTGAGCCTCCTGTCTAAACCATAGTGTTTAAGATGAAGAGGGCAGAGGGGGACAGGTGCACGCAGGTATTCTAAAAACAACAGAGATTTAGCTGTAGTTTGGCCTGCTGCTCATTCAATTCGCTCACAAACATGGTCAACATAAAGCTTAATTAAGGTAAATGCGCCCATTTTATGTATGAAAAATATATATATATGTATATATATATGTATATACAAAAAAAAAAAAAAAAAAAAAAAACAGCGTACTTATTCTTTCCGGAGTGAAAAAATGAACACAGACAGACACATTTTTAGATTCAATGTTACTTACCCCTGCCGGGGAAGTCCTTTTCTCCGAAGTCCATCGTAAAGAAATGTCCATAAATCCACTCCAAATACGCTCCTTGTAACTCCAAAAGTCGCTTGCTGCAAAAGGAACTGCCAATAATTAATTCGGCATACTTTTCATAGTGAAAATACTGCGAAATGTTAAACAAATACAGGTTAAAAAACGGAGCTCCAGATGTCACTCAGAACTCGCTTGAGAATCATCACGTTTTTAAGTTTTCTTCCGTATCAGAGTAATCCAGTGATAGTTGTCCGTAAATCCGTCTAATATTGCAAATCAAGTGTTTACATTTAATTCGGCATAGGTTTAAGGTACATGTGGACAAATATAGGTTCAAAAATACGCTCCTTGTACCTCCAGATATGAGAATTGTCACATTTTTACGTTTTCCTCTGTATCAAAGTCATCCAGTGATAGTTGTCGGTACATCCGTGATAGATTGCACACGAGAACTGCGAATGTCAATTCGGCATGCTTTTAATTGTGAAAATTTTCCTAAATGTTAACAAACATAGGCTAAAAAAAAAAAAGCCTGACTCGAGGCTGTGGCCCACAGATAACTGATTGATTTCACCACCCCCAGAGCATTATGGGAACTTCTGCACCTTTCTCTTTAATGGTGCTATTTCAGGCCTTTTCTGTCTCTAGATCACAGTACACACTTTCTCAAGAGATGTAAGTGAATACTGGTGTTAGCACATAAAACGAGACCTAAGAGAGCTGTTAAAACTAAAGCACATATTTGTGTGTCTGCATGTGTGTGGCAGGGTGAGAAAACCACACACACAGAGAAACAAGCCAAGCATGATGTCCATATGTGTGGATTCTGCAATATGAAATTAATATATGAGCAAGTCAAATACGAGTCGTTCTTTTGATTCTCAAAAGTATAGATGTAAGTAAAGTATAGAAACATCCTATAATCTGAGAAATGTCCTAAAATCCTAGAAACATCCAAAATCCCTCAAAAAACATCCTAGAAATATGCTAAAATCCTAGAGAGGTCCAAAAATCCTAGAAATTTCCTTAAACTTATAAATGTCCTAAAATCCAAGAAATGTCCTAAAATCCCAGAAATTGTCTGAAACATCCCAGAAACATCTTAAAATTCTAGAAAAACCCTAAAATCTAGAAAAATCAAAGTCCAAGAAATCGTAGAAGTGCCATAAAGTCCTCAAAATGTCCCAAAATCCTAGAAATGTCCTGAAATCCTGGAAACATCCTAAATCCAAGAAATGTCCTAAAATCCTAGAAATGTCCTAAAATCAGAAAAATGTCCCAAAATCCTTCTGTCCCTCATAATAAAACATAAATTCATCATCATTTTGCACAAAATAGAGGCAACCGAACTTAAAAAGACATGCGTTCTTATTTATAGACAAACAAGCTGCAGAGGACAACATCTGAGGCCTCTCATCATCACTACAAATCTCTCCTTCAGGCTATGGGTTCAATGTGGCAGATCAACGAGCCGCCTGCCCGAGTCTAACCCAAGACAAGGTCACAGACACACATATGCAGACAGACACGCAGCACTGCTGGCAGCTGCATACTGTGGCTACAGGGGCAAAGGAAAGGGCGTGAAAGATAGAGGACAACAGAGGACAGGGTACAACTTAAAGGACACAGAGAGGAAGATAGCAGAGAGGAAGAGGTGGGATGTATGTTTGCTTTTGTGTGTGCATGTGTGTGTGTGTGTGTGTGTGTGTGTGTTGGAGAGAGACAGCAGGAGTGACACAGCATCATCAATTAGATGAACCGAAGTGGCACAAAGAGGGAGCAGGTGCAAATCAGTGCGTGTGAGTGAATTTGTGCACACGTGTGAGTACTTGTGTAAATGAGTAGAGGGATCGAATACATGGGAGTGGAACGCACCATGAGCCCCAGCAGGGACATCACACCGGAACCTGCTCCAACACCGCTCCCTCTGCTTCAGTGGAGCGCTCCACCCCATTACCTGCAAAGAGTGGGACAGTGTTCGTGTGGTGGGAAGATGTGCTTTTGCTGGACTAAACCGAAATGGGTCACTGCGAGATGTGAGCCACTCTACGTTCTGTTTTCCAACCTCGAAATGCCACACCTTTGTTGCCTTTACGTCTCTGCTTTTCAAATAAGCAGTCAGATTGGATTTCAGGACTCAGCGTAAATGAAAACTTACCAGACACGCTCGCCTCTGAATGCTGCGCTTTTGTCTTCTTCTCTCATCCCATCTTCCTCCTGCATCGTTTCTTTCTTGTGCTACACAGTCTCCCTTGATGGAGGATTCTGATGGAATACCAAGTAGCTCTGCGGCCCACTTTACAGGACCCCGACTCCTGTGTGTTTGTGTGTTTGTGTGCATGAGGGAGAGACGGAGGAAGAGGAACCTACAGGGGGGAAAAAAGCAGAAAAAGTGTGTGGGCATGGCTGAGGTTATCAATACTATGGGAACATGAACCCACAGAGCATCTCCTTCTTTCTCTTTGTTCTTCTGTTTCTCTACGTCTCACTCCCTCTGCACTCTGGAAGGTTAGCTGGAGTCCACAAATGCCCTCACACACACACACACACACACACACACACACACACACACACACACACACAAACTGCAGGGGCGTTGCAGGCATTCAAGCTTGATCATGAAGGCTCTCATCAATTTTCCTTCACATTCATGCTAAATCAGTGATACTCAACTTAGGGCCCGCGTGCAAAATCTGACCCCCAATACGGTGCTGGGCGGCCACCTAACCATTTTCTAATTCACAATGAAAATTATATGATTCAAATTTATTTTGTATTTTTAGTATGCATAAGGTGCCAGAGTGCATATGCAGCATATAATCTGAGAAATGTCCTAAAAGGCTAGAAACATCTTAAAAAACCTAGAAATGTCCTAAAATCTGAGAAATGTCGTGAAATTCTAGAAACGTCCTAAAATCCTAGAATCATCCGAAAATCCAGGAAACATCCTGAAATCCTAGAAACATGTATGGGGCTGCTGGGACTGGCCCCTGGCCTCCAGAGATTTTGTAAAAGTGACCCCCAAGCAAAGCCAGTTGAGTATCCCTGGTCTAAATGCCTGCACACATGAGCACATATTAGCAAACGCTCGCACAAGCTGAAAATGACTCATGTTTGCAGTCGCCATACAGGCATTGACTCACTCGCACACGCAGACACACAGCAGGTAATGAGCAATCAGTTTTACTTTTCCTGATTCTTGTCACACGCCCAGGTAACCACGACAACCTTTGCGATAACCAAACAGAACCTATGCGATGTGTATGTGTGTGATTGCGCCTGTCATTTTCTCATCCCTCTCCGTCCCCACCAGTCTCTTCGTGCTGTTACCATGTAAACAAAGCCAGGTTTAGTCCTTCAAAGGACAACACTTCAGCAGCTGCCCGCTGGAGGTGACCGGGCTGAAAGACAGAAGGAGAGACAGAAAAGGGAAGAAAGATAGAAAAGTAGATAAAGGAGAATTGTGTGGAGGAGCAGAACAAGGGAGGGACGAATGATTTTGGGTCAAGGCTAGAAGGCTGGAAAAGAGAGAAAAAGACATTCAAAGAAATAGGTCTGCAGGATTTGTCCTTTCACAGCCCACATGCTCATCTTTTCGCCTATTGTTGAGTGGGAAAGTGATTCTGTGTTATGCCCTAGAACGTCTGTAAAAGCGATATATGTAGATGGAGCAGACTTAAATCAAAGCTTTTCTTTCAAAAGAGCGCACAGTGTCGACTTAATGCTGCTGATTGGAGTCGGGATTGTGTATCACTTGCAAACATACAGGTCTCTTCCTTTGTCTTTTACTGTGTGGGACAAACCAATCAATATGTCATTCTCAAAGATGCAGTGACGAAAAATATTTTCTCTCGTTGAAACAATATATACATGCAGAGGGGGTTTTCCAGTTGGTGGTATTCACACACAGACGATAAAATAATGGACGTAACCATTGTGACATTGATCATTGGTTTTTGGACTCCTGTTTCTTTGTAGGCTTTTTTTTTTTTTTGCACCAGGCTGTAAACGTGTGTAGTTCTGCTGTAAAATTTGGCATTTTAACGTGAGAGGAGATTGACTCGCTCTTGGAGCCAGCCTCAAGTGGCCGTTAGAGGAGCGGCAGTTTTTGGCACTTTCACACTGACATCATTTTAGAGCCTCAGAGTTGCTGCTTGTATTCACACAAGCCAAAATGCAATTTACACCAAACGATGGTCATCTCCAGCAGCAAATATGTAGAATGAAATAAGTCAAAGCAAACAATATATCTCTGAAATGTCAGCTGTAAAACAAATATAAGACATTTCACTTTTTAGTTTATATTCATGTTGTTTTATTTTTTTAAGGTTAAATTAATTTGATTTAACTTACTCCTGCTTTTATTTTGAAGTTTGACTTTTCACATACAATATTAACCTTATCAGCAGCATAATCAAACCCTGTCTTTTATTTTAAAAAATTGCCGCAAATAAACATTACAAAGCCATTGTGTTTCTGTGTGTCTGCGTACATCTGTGTGTGAGAATTTCTGATATCCAGCATGCCTCATAAATGAGTGTGTGTGTGTGTGTGTGTTTGTGTTGTGTGTCACCTTTGTCTAAATTTCCCCCCCTTATTAACGCACTTGCTCACACTCAGACACCATGACGTATTCCCTGGGTTTACTTGTATGATTTTCTTCATGCCACATGCATACGCGAGCTTCTCCACTTGACTGAGTGGCTCTGCCGTTGCCATGGTGACAGTAGACCCTGTTTTGTGTTTTGTGTTGTTGTTTTTATGGCGTAACACATCCCGGTGTGAGGTTGTTCCACTCTGAAAGGTCACTGGACATCACCGGCCTGTCAGTCAAAGGAGGGCGATAGAGAGACATAGACACATGCGCACACATCATCCAGTCCAGTGCTCCTAATGAAATGAATTTCTGCTTTTTTCTCACCCCAGAGACAAAAGAAGCAAAGAGAAAGGATGTCGTTCTCCAGCGTGGAGGGATAACATCGCTTCTGTGTTCTGCTTTCAGAGCAAAATAGGAACCAAAACCACAAAATAGATAACTGTAGTGGCTGATGCATTCCTCTCCATCTCGCTCACAGACACACACATCTGCCTCGCTTCCTCTGACCTTTATTTATTCTTTCATGCTGAAGCTGCAGCCGCGCGTGTGTGTGTGTGTGTGTGTGTGTGTGTGTGTGTGTGTGTGTGTCTGTCTGTCTGTCTGTCTGTGCAGTCAAGACATCCCTCTTCTCTTCTTCCAGGTTTACGCATTTGAGTAACGTCTGCAAAGAGTGTGTGGTTGGTGTTGATGTGCCATGCCTGTGAACGTCGATGAGTCATCCTAAACCCCAGAGACGAGACAGTTGCACCTCTCTCACACACACACACACACACACACACACACACACACACACACATGTACACACAGACCCAGCATTAACTGGTCACACTCACCGAACCAAAATGGTCTCCCAGATCGACCGGGCTCATTTTCCTCAGTTTTAGATCCTATTGAGCCGTGTCAGCCTCAAAGTTCAGTCAGATAGCCTTCAACAAGGGAGACAGATGAATCTGGTAGGAAAATACAGAAACTTGTTAATTTCCATTTAAATGCTTTTGGCAGTATTGTTTGTGTTTTTAAACTGTGATGCCAGTGTATCACATTGGGCTGGACTGAGGAAGGAAAACAGGCAAACAGATGGAAACGATGGACACTGAGTCATGTTTTCGTTTTCTCTCTGTCATTTTCCGATGTTTTTTTGGATGGAGATCATTACATTTATGTTATGCTTAAAGGGACACTTGGACGATTTTCAACCAGCTTTGTATCAAAACAGTGTGGGTAGTATGTGTAGATGAACTGTGGTAAACTTTCCTCAAATTAAGTGCCTAGAGACCAACACGATCTCATCCCAGCTCGTCACGTGATGCGGCTTTGTCAATGGACTTCCACGTCTACATATTACGCTCCAGGTATCCTTCTGCGTCTGCTGTTGACGTTCGGTCACGCTACCACGATGTCAACAAATGCACATGGTCGAACAATGCAGCACATTATGTTTAGACAACAACAGCACATGGCATCCAACGTCGGGATGTCAACAAACACACATGCTGCCACGGACGGTTAGGCTTAGGGCAAGGAGGCACATGGTAAGATGTTGAAAAAAACATCACATTTAGATGAAAGTGAACACTGGACTCCCCGTGAAAGTCAGTTGTTTGTGTGACCATCCACTTCCTCTCCATCCTGCACTATAGGCGACCCGATGCTCCTTATATTACGTTGATACCAGCCGCATTTTAACCTGATACTGTCCTGCTGCGTTTCATACGCAGGTTCTATTCAACCGTTTCTCAAGTGACGCTGCACGTGTACACATCATGTAGACGCAGCAGGTGCCGTTCAGCTTTCCACAGGTGTATAATAACACTGTTATGTCTGACCGCGTTCTCAGCTGAAGGCGTCTGGCAGCTTTCATGTGCACACGAAAGTTGCCTTTTGGCTTCATGCACTAACAAAACGGTGCTATTTTACTAGTTCAGAATGAGAATGGGCTGAAGATATTCCAGAGTTTCGCTGGCTGTCAGGATGTTGCTGAACTACAGGCTGTATTTTAGCATTTTCATATTGCCCGCCACCAATTCTGCCATCACGGACACAAAGAGTATAGAGGTGGCAAAGTGATTCTAAAACTCAGGATGCTATTAAATCAAACCATTAAACTAGGCAGAGCTGATCAAACAGTGAAACTAAGCAGTGCAATCAAATATAAACCAAGATTCTGTTACTGCGTTCCTTATTCCTTGCCTCTAATGCTTGACGTTTAATTGTGATATGAGATTGTTTGTCACCAGCTGGTCACCATTGTCTCACATGAACAAGTTGCATTACGTCACCCACTTATGGAAGCGTTTATTGGTCTCGTACGGTGCATTGCATGCTAGTAGTTGTAGGTTTTCTACCTCTTGAGCAAAAGCCCCTTTTTCTGTTTTCTCTGGTAATGCAACACCAATTTCAAAAGTATTTGTGTCTTTCTGCAGCATAGACGTCTTTTTTATGTGAGAACCCTCTTTATATTGGCGAAGTACTTCTGTAATGTATGAGTAACATTCGATATAATCAATCTGCTTCCATCATTAATTAAAAGCTCACGTACACACAACTCCCTCGCTGTCAGCCCTCCGATCGAGTTTATTTGCTGCCTGTCCAGTAGCCTCAAAGCGCCATCTGTCCATCTGTCTGTCTGTCTATCTGCGAGTGTCAACGGCCGGTCTCCGCCCCCTCTATGTCTCTTCTTATAATCTATGTGACTGGCTGCCGGTGACCCCCCGTGACCTCCAGCTGTGTGTCATGACAACGGCACACTGACAAATGTCAGAGTAGATATTGGCTTCCTCCATCTCCTAAGCCTCTCCCCTGGGTAGGAACCCACCCACACAGCCTGGCCAGACACTGCAGAGGAGAGGAGGAGAGACAGAGAGGAGATGTGTGTCTGTCTGTCCATCTGTCTGTCTGCCATCCCAGTGTGTTGAACCTGCGGTTATCAACGAAAAGGGCACAGAGTCCACCGAGAGGGGAGGATGCGGGCAAATCTGAACAGGGAGAATGATAGTTGGAGGCATCTGAATGCTCTCCGCGCCTTGTTGAAGTGTGTGTAATTAGGATGGGGATAGCAGCGTGCTGATTGGGAGCAGCGGCGGGGCGGGTTGCTGTGTTATTTTGGAGCGTGCTGTGTTAAACAGGGTGTTAAAGGCAGATGTGTTAGACATGAGTGTGTGTGTGTGGTGAGGTGGGTTGGGGGGCAGGGAGAGTGGCGTGTTTGGGTTATTTTCGAGTGCGTTGTCGGGTTGTCGAGGAGCATGTGAGCTGAGCTTCAGTGTGCGTGGTGCTGGGGCGTGTTGTGATGATTCCGGAGGTGGTGGTGAAGTGCGGCTGTTTGTGAATATGTGTGATGGGGTGAGTGTGTGTGTGTGTGTGTGTGTGTGTATGTGTGTCTGTGTGTGTGTGTGTGTGCGCGCGCTTCCTCCCAGGCTGCTCCACCTCCCCAGCAAACTGCCTCTGCATGCATAATTAACCAGGATGACTGGGGAGGTAAATACACAGGGAGATGTTCCATCCTTCCACTCTGTATGCTTCCATTTGAGAGTGTGTGTGTGTGTGTGTGTGTGTGTGTGTGTGTGTGTGTGTGTGTGTGCCTGTGGAATGGGGGGTATCTGTGTGTGTGTGTTTGCGCATTTGCATGTGTGTGTGTGTGTGTGTGTTTGTTTGCGTCAGATAGACAGAAAGCAGGAAAAAGATTTGAAGTGCTTCAGAGCTAGAGTTGATGGAACGAGAGAACTGTCTGTTTCCCTGTGTGTGTGTGTGTTTGTGTGTGTGTGTGTGGCTTGCGTGCATGTGTGTGTGCGGAGAGAAAGAAGATAAATCCCATCTCAAGCTGCCTCTGAAGATGATGCGATGAAAGAGAGGGAGAGAGGATATAAAAAGAATGAAGGGGGGACTGTAACCAGTCGCAGCTCTGCGCATTATGAACCATCCAGCGGAACAATCAGATTCACCCTCCTCTCTTCCTTCACCCTTTACTCCCTCCCTCCCTCCCTCCTTTTCTCCTGTCCTTCCATCCTGACAATATTTTATTTGCAGACAGACACATCATAATGCTGGCGATATTAACCCTTTGAAACCAGAGCAAAATGGCTTGATTTCTTTCAAGGCAATGGGCAATAATAGATAAAAATGAACAAAAAGTTTTAAAAAAACAATTTAAAAAAATGAAAATTAATAATAAAATAAAAAGAAAGAAAGAAAGACGAGAAAAAAGAAAGCCAAACTTTAAACTTTCCCTAGCTTTTAAAAAAAATAATTTTCTAAATCTGCCAATTTCTTGCAATTTGTGGAACATTTTTTATCAAGTTGCTCATTGCCTTTTTTCCCATGTTTTTGAAAGCAATCACACCAATCTGCTCAGAGCTCAGCGGTTTAAATACTTGTGAAAGGCATCTGATGCATGTGAAGCACACGAAAAGTGATGTCGCCCCAGATTTTAAAGGGTTAAAAGGTCCTCCGGGCACTTTTTTTTCCAGAAAATGCACATTGAAAAGCACAGAAACATTCAAACTCGTATGTCGTAGATTTACAAATCTACAATATCAAGGAAGCAGGTTGTGAAGGCAGCTGCCGTGATGAGATTTGAAGTGGGCAGAGCCCTGTATAATCAATCACACGTCTAGCAGCTCCTGTTTGTCTGCAGGGGTGAAGCATTTGGCTAATTATGGACCCCACCGCATTGTAGGCTTGAGCACCATTTTGCATGCGTCTCTGTGCGTGTAAAGTGTGTGTGGCGATTGCTGCAGCTCATATTTCCCAGGAGCCCTGGTTGTAAAGCCCACTCAGTAAATCATCTATCCTCCTCTGTCCTCTGAGCCCCCTCTTCTCCCCATCCTCCTCTTCAAACTTATCATTCTATCACTTCTATCTTGCTCCCCCCCACAACTCAATCTCACCCCCCACCTCATATGACTCTTTCGCTCCCTCTCTCCTCCCGTAAGACCCCAAACGCCTTGTTGTCATTCCCCTCTCTAGTCACTGCACGGGGCCAGAGGGAGAGATCTGAAAGAGTGGAAAAGAAAAAGAGGAGGTTAGAAAAATGTAGAGATGAGAGAAAGGTACCCTCTCGGCACAGATAACATTGTGCTGAGACAGGAGCAGGCGGTCAGAAAGAAATAAAGAAAAGGAGAAAGAATGGAAGGCATAAAATAAGCACATGTGAAGGACAGGCGGTTGGCGATATGTGCTTCTTCTTCATGTCGCCTCTGTGCTCAAGCAGCAGCAAAATCAATGCCAACTAATAAACGGACAGACAGACAGACAAGATCAACAGAGAGGATTCGACGATCTCAGCATGTATCCATCGTCCTCTCTCCTCTCTGACCCCTACTGAGGCAGGGAGCAGCGCGACACGACGCGGTGCATCCACAAATACAGCAGTCGGCTGGCTCCACAATGCCAGGGCTCTTTGGTGGAAGATGAGAAGTGAAAGAAGGAGGTGCAGAGTGGAGGTGGAGAGGAGACGTGATCGGAATGCAGACGCCACTCACATGTGTGTGTGTGTGCGTTTGAGGGAAAGGACAGACGGAGGAGTGAAGTAAATTGATTGGGGAGAGGGTTTCTGTGGCTTGTTTGCTTTGTTTTTAGCGAGAGACGCACAAACAGGGAAAAATCCAATTAATTATTCCTCATAATAGGCTATTGTGGAGAAGAGCGGATGTGTCAGAAACACACACAAACACAGACAGACACGTGGCGTCACAACACTGGATCCCGAAAGACGTCTGTGCGTGCCTCAGTCCGTACTCTCTACTGTGCTCGGCAAGCTTGGTCTGGCAGAATCCCACCCCTTGTCCCCTATAAGCATCTTATTTAGGTCATTGTGTAAACAAGTATCCTCACACACAGATTCGCACATACACACCCCCACGGGTGAAGCACTAGTAGGCTGCAGGCAGGGGAGATAGGGAGGTAGGAGGGAGGACAGAGAATCTCCAGGGGAATCTATAGGTGTGTGTGTGTGTGTGTGTGTGTGTGTGTTCGTGTGCATGTGTATATTTATGGGAGTGCCAAAAGCTGTGGACCTGCATGCATAAACACAAACAGACTCACTCAAAAACTCACAGGCATGCACATGCGAGAATGAAAGCACGCAATAATCACACACTCCTTTGCCTCCTCACACACACACACACACACACACACACACACACACAGAGAGTTTCAGAGATGAATTATGCTACTGTGCGTCTGGTGGGATGCACCACTGTCCCTGGGGCGGGTTGAATGCCGGGATATTGTGCTGGAACCGGCTGACACACACACACGCAGACTCGCAAACACACACACAAGCTCAGTGCTCTGTCTCCAGGTGACTCTGTTCCTTTTATAGAGCAGAGCACTCTCCACCCCTCCTCTCTTCCTTTCTCTTTTGTATGAATTCATAAATACACACACACACACACACACACATGCAGCGGCAGGCAAAAGATTACAGACAAACATAGCCACGTGCACTCACACACTCTTGAAACATACACACCAATGACACACACACACACTCTATGACACCCCTACTGGTGTACTGAAAGCATGCACGCAAACACACACTGTAACACTTCCCCTTGGAGGAAATTGGAGTTTGCATCTGTGCAGGAAGACAGAGAGAAGAGGAAAAGAGGACTCAGTTGAACCTTTTATGAAACGCCGCATCAAAGACAAACCAGTAAATATCGCTTTACATTGTTTGTTTAGGTAATACATTTTAATATCTTTGGAAAAAAAGGGGGTGGCTAAGTCTGGGGATCATATTTGATCCGAAACAATAATAATGCATAATGCATCATACAAAGTCAACTGGAAAGCTACATAGCCACAGTGGATCTGTCAGTGAGTTCAGCGGAGACTCAGTGCTGGTGTTAGGACCCAACATGGAGGCTCTTTAGATGTCATCTTATTGCTTATCGCCTGCTGTGTGTCAACATTTCCCTGGTTTCAATCATGTACCTCATCATATTCGCATACATACACACAGGTGCACAGTTGTTATGGTTATTTATTTATTACAGACAGGGAATTAAGTTCCCACAAACTGCTTTCTCTTTCTCCTTCCGCTCCCAGACATGACAATCACTGCACCAAAGACTGCATCACTAGTCTGCCCCTCCATCTTGAGAGACTGAAACAGATCCTGGGGCCTGCACCATGGAGGGGCCATATTACACACACACACACACACACACACACACTGAAAATAAGTGAAGAAAGAAAGAAAGAAAGAAAGAAAAAGAAACTTTCACAAAGACAAACAAGACTTGGAAAGAGTGCTTTAAAAATCATTAGTCTGTAACATAATTTTTAAATATGTAATTACAATAATTACAAATATATGTGCTCAGGTGTCAAAGATTTGAATATTGTGAAATCTGAAGCAGCACAAAAAAGTGATGTTGCTCCAGGTTTTAAAGAGTTAAAATAGAATTAGACATTGCATATGAAATGTAGAATGGATGAACCTCAGGCTCAATAGCACCAGCCCTCATGATTTTTCTCTCTTTTCTCTCACCCCCTCTTTTCCTGCCTTCAGAACCCCTAACCCCCCTTCCCCCTTTCCCATCTCACCTCACCTCCCCCTCCCATCTCTGGCTACAGACGCAGAGAGTTATGCAGTCCTTCCGTGAGCGCAGCGGTGGTTACCACAGCAACCAACCCTGCTACCAGCAGGAACCCCATGAATTATCCCGCCTGGAGACCTACCGGCAACACCCGCATCACCCCCCCACCCCCAGCACCCGCACCCAGGCCCCGGCCCACATCCAGGCCCGGGCCCAGGGCACACCAGGTCAGGCTATGAGGCTCATTCACTGGCAAACACTACGAGCATGCCTCCAGGAGGAGGGCCGGGAACTGGAGGACCCAAGGACTGTTACAGCCAGCAAGCCTACCCTGGATATCCAGGCAATGGTGGAGGGAATGGGAGTGGAAATGGGGGCTCAGCATCCTCACAGGCAAAGAAATCCTACAGAGGAAGCAAAGTACCCCCACCAAGTCAGCACCTACAGGGTCCTGGGGGCTATAGTAACCACATGGGCCCGGGGAGTTACTCAGCTCAGTATATGAGTGAGGGCCACCTCCAGCAGAAATGGGAGGACTCAGCCCAGTTAGCACAGTATGACCAGGAGATGGTGGGGCGTATGGAGGCTGGCAGTACCCCTGCACCTGGCTCCTCCCAGTATATGGACCAGAACATGCTAGGCCACTCCCAGACTCAGTGCCACCAGCCCTCCACACCTGCCTATACTAGCCCACACCACCAACCCCACCCTTCCAACCCTACTCCTTCTCCTCTCATGTACCCCCAGAGTCACCTGCACTACCCCCAGCACTCGCCCTCTCCTTCGCCATACATGGAAAAGTGCAGCCCTATGCCCCATTGCTACAAAGGTTACAACATACCCCCCAATTCCCAGTATGGCAGACAAATGAGCAGTCACAGCAATCTGAAACAGGGAGGTTACAGGTCAACCCAGAACAGCTATGGCTACCAGCAGCCTCCCTCCCGAGGTTACGAGCAGCAGCCCCCTTTACAGGCCATGACCAACCCCCAGGAGCCCCACCCTAAATATCAACACTACAGCCAACCCCAACAAAACTACTGCCTCTCTGAGCTGTCCGTCAGATCCCCAGAACAGTATTATCAGACTTGTAGCCCCTCCTCAAGCCACTCCCCTGCACGGTCTGTAGGACGCTCCCCTTCATACAGCTCCACCCCATCACCACTAATGACCAATCCAGAGTCATTCCAGTACGGCCAACCTCCCATGACCCCTGGGGCTGCCTCCTCCTCTTCATCCTCTTCAGCTGGTATGCAGGAGCAAGCAAGTACCAACACCATGTTGATGCCCCCGCGCTCACATCCTTCACCCAATGTGTCCCATGCAGCCCCCCACAGCTATACTACCACACCACAGGTCCCCACCATGAAAGAACGCTTCTCGGAGAAGCTGTTGTCGAATCCTAGCTTGTGGAGCCTGAACGCCCTCACCTCTCAGGTAGAGAACATCTCTAATAATGTCCAGCAGCTGCTGCTGTCGGAGGCCCTGGTGGCCGGCAAGAAAGGCGGTAAGCGCAGCAGTGGTGGGAGCAACAGCAGTGTGGGAAGTGGAGCATCTGCCAAAAAGGGTGAGGAGTACAAAAGTCCTCCATATCCAGATGGTGGTAGTGTTGGTGGAGGCCCCATACAAGATCCGTACTCCACCCCACAGCACCAGCCAATGCCCATGGAGCTGCACGAGGGAGGCTACTCCAGCAGCAGTGATGAGCCACTGGAGAGGGGCTACTACTACTGTGGCCAGGGCAGAAGTCCAGCACAGGCCCCCAATAACACACAACTCAGCCTAGACACAGCCTCTTCATGCTCCATGACATCTCCAGATGACATGTCAACAAGGTCTGGGGACTCAGGTCTGCACAACCTTACACCTGACCCTACCAGATGTCAGTCAGGGCAGGGAGGAGACGGTATGAGTACTCCAGTGAAAAGCATTGGTGATGAGAGGTCTCCTACAAGCATCACAATCCCAAGTCCTATGAAACAAGAAAGAGACTCCCCTTCAGATATACAGCATATCAATGAGCCTGTGAAAGAGAATTTTGAAGAATCAGCCTGGACAGAGAAATCGGCTGAGAAAGAGGAGGTGTCAACAGATAAAACTTCTGACCTTGAGAGAGATTCAGACACAACTAAAGTTACTAAAAATCTGGAAAAATGGTCAGATGAAGAGAAATGCCCAGCTCTCTACAGCAAAGTAAATGAAGAGGTGACCGAAAAAAGCTATTGCTATAAGGAGACTGAGTACCAAGAGGTTCAGAGCAAATATGATCCCGATGCACGAGACTCAGTTGAACAGTCCCCAGCAGCTCTCTCTGACTCCAGCCACAAAGAACACTTTGGCCAAGAGATGAAATCAGAGGCATTTAAATCTGAGTCTCCAACTGCATCTGAGAGCTCAGTGAAAACATTGCCTTTCATTTCTAGGGGTGACCTTGAACAAGATCAATATTCGACAGAAAAAGAGGACAGCTCAGAGAACACCTCTCCACCCCCCCAAGTTGAGACCTTGGATGAGAGCAACTCAGACAAGAGAGAGAGCAGAGATGAGGAGGACGAAGAGGAGGGGGAGGAGGAGAGGGACAGACAGGAGGAGGCAGATGAAGAGGAAGAAATACAGAAACAACAACATTCTCTCTCCCCTCCTCTGTCTGCAGAGGCTGAGGAGGAACTGAGGGAGGGGGAGAAAGTGTCATCGACTGAGGAGCGCATGAATAACAGAGATGGGCCGGAGAAGCCTCCAGGAGATCTCTGCAGCAGGACAGAGAGTCAAACTACTGAGCTCCATACTGACAGCGAGCCTGCAGGGGCGCCTGCTCATCCGAATGCAGCAGCAGTAACAGCAGCAGCAGATGCTTCCGAACGGGAGTCAGCCATCGGTGACACTGCTCCTCAGCCTCAGTCTGCAATGCCCGTGTTCTCCGCTCTCAATGACAAGACGACACCTCCATCTCAGTCCAGGGATCATATCGATCACAGTGATGCTAAAGTGCTGGAGCCAGACTCTCCTCAGCTACCAGGGAAGTCGATACTTCCTTCAGCTCCTTCCTGGGCAGACACTCCACCCTCGCCCAAAAAAGGCGACGAGGACATGGAGCCTGGCATCAGCTGCGCCAGTGCTGTGACCCCTTTGGCCAAGCCAGAACCTGTGGCCCCATCTGCTCAGCCTAGGGCATTTGGACGTAAGCATGCCAGGGGCAGAAGAAGAATCATGCATTCAGGTGTTGGAATCAGGCGACAGCTAAGTTTGGAGAGGGAGGGGGAAAAGGAAGAGGAAGGAGCCCCGTCGCCTACTCAGAAACCCTGCATGCCTCCAAGCAAAACTGTGCTATTCTCAGATCAAACGGAACTAGCTCATCAGGAATCTATTGTGAGCCAGACTCCCAAAATGCTAACTGATGGTTTTCGTTCCAGAATGTGCACTCGCTCATTCAACGCACCAGACCTGCCACCCAAAGTGGAGCCTCATGTGAAGAGAAAACCAGGTCCAAAACCAGGACCAAAGCCTGGGCTCAAACCAGGGCCAAAACCTGGACCAAAACCAGGTCCGAAACCAGGAGCAAAGCCGGGTCCAAAACCAGGGCCTAAGCCTGGCCTAAAGCCTGGACCAAAGCCTGGGCCAAAACCTGGATCAAAGCCAGGACCAAAACCAGGTCCAAAACCTGTGCCAAATGAACCAGAGCTGCCCCTGAAAATTGAGACTCTTGTGAAACGAAAACCGGGACCCAAACCAGGCTCAAAGCCTGGGCCAAAACCTGGTCCAAAACCTGGATCCAAACCTGGACCAAAGCCTGGTCCAAAACCAGCTCTAAAACCAGGTCCCAAACCAGGACCTAAGCCTGGGCCCAAGCCTGCAGACGTTTTGCCCCCCGAAGAACCTGCACCCATCAAGGCCTCAGTGGGTCGCCCCAAAGGCTCAGTTTCTAAAGCAAAGCTGGTACAACAAGAAGAAACCATTCAAGCTTTGACAGGACCTCAAATCAGGGGCAGGAAGAGCCCAAAAGCCACAATATCGCAAGTGAACCAGGATGTAAAAGCAGTAAACCAGGAAGAAAAACAAGCAAACCATGAGGTTAAGGCACCAGAGAAGGAGAGTAAAAACATGGTGTTAAGATCCAGAAAGCCCTCACAAGAAAAACTGTCAAAAGAAAAAGAAAAAATTACAGTGGAATATATTATACCCCAGACGCTAACAGAAATTAAAGACACTGATGATTCTCAAAAAGTAGAGGGGCCTTTTGCTGTGGAACAAACTCAAAGTCCCATTCCCAAAGCAGTCAAAAACACAGATGTTCCCACAGAGCCACCTGCACCACCGGCCCCACCAGTCCCAACTGAGGAAAAGATATCACTTCCATTAAAACGGAAAGCGAGTCCAGAGCCTCCTACGACACCAGTAAAGAAAAAGAGGGGTCCAAAACCCAAACCAAAAGCCTTACCACCTCAACCTCCTCTGCTGGAACAGGTTGTCTCTACAGCTAAAGAGAAGAGTGTCCGGGGCCCCAAAAGAAAGCGGGGGCCACCCAAGAAAGCCTCTGTGGTCACTTCCCTACCCAAAGACACTCCTTCTAACATCAGTGAACTAACTGACATGACTAGTGATGTGCCTGTGGTGCCTCCTCAATGCCCCACTAAAACAAAAGTTCTCCCACCACGCAAAGGAAGAGGACAGAAATATGAGGCCATGGTGCAGAAAATTACATCTCCTAGCTCAAAAAAACACCTCCCGATACCTCAGATAGACAGCAATCTAACTGATGATGTGACAGCCAAGGCTTTGCCTCAACATGTCTTAAAGGAAGGTGAGCCATCTATTCTAATAAATAGCACTGAGATGATAGAGGAAGAAGTGAAAAGTATAGAGTCTACACAAGAAGGAGCAGTGAAAAAAAAGGAGATGGCACAAGAAAGAGAAAAGAATGAGGTGAGTCAAGTGGCATCATCACCAGAAGAGATGAAACATGTGATGGAAGAAGAGGATGTAAATAAGGAGGAGACAAGACAAGAAAAAAATAAACCAGGGGCACAGCAGGATGTCAAAGCTGACAAGGTTCGGAGCTCAACAGAGACCCCAGTAGAAGCTCCTGAAGAGGGGAAAAAAGAGGATTCCGAAGATGTATCTTCTGCTACCACGAAGTCTGCCAGAACTAAAAGGAAGAGATGGGCCATGGTGGAGAGCACAGACGCTTCTGTAGTTGCCTTGGAAGCAGGAAGCTTAATAGTTACAACACCAAGACTAGCCAAGCAGAGGGCCATTAAAAACAACCATGAGATGCACCTAAAACAGAGAAGAAAGAAGAGAAAAGGCCAAGTCCCTCTAGAAGTAATAGAGACAGTCGAGGAGACAAATATTGAAACAACACAACAACAACAACAACAAGAGAAGGTAACCCCAACAGAGTCCACAGTACCTCTGCCAATCAGCCCAGATGAGATCACAGAGCCCCCCCAGGTTCCCAGCACAGAACTCATTCAGAAACCTCGGAGAGGCAGGAAACCATCTGCAAATCCAACCAAGAGGAAACAAGGCAAACCCTCATCAGAGCAGATTCCTGGCAAGCCAATGAAGGTCCACAAAAAGCCTGGGCCAAAACCTGGGATGAAAGATGCCATGGAGGTTATTGAGGCTGTAGTAAGGGCTGCAGGATGTGAACGAGATGAAAAAGAGGAGAGAGAAAAGGAGGACATGGAGAGAAGGGAAAGAGAAAAGAAAGAAAACCCAGACACATGTATCGTGGGTCCTGTAGTAACTGTATCAGAAAAACGAACTGAGATCATTTCTGTGAAAAGAATCAGGCGCAAACCAGTCCATCAAAATTCAAAATTGTCTTTTTGTCCATATGTACGCATTAACAACTCCAGAGACTTTTCCTCTTGGTGTGCCATAGTCAACAAGCCCGAGGATGCAGTAATATTTCAGAGACGTAGAAAAAAGGGCATACTCAGAATGAGGAATCCTTTCACAGTTGCAAAGGTAGTGCCGTACACTGCTGCCATGCTACAAGGACCTTTGGTAAACAGAATTCTAACTGACAGGTGTCTTACATGCTGCCTGTGTGGGAAGCCAGCAAATTACAGAGACCTGGGCGATTTGTGCGGACCCTACTACACAGAGGATGGCGTTCCGCGGAAAATTCTGACGATCGGGCAGACACAATCCCTCAGGGAAGAGTCGCAGAAAATCAATGAAAACAAAAGTAGTGAAGAACCAAGCGACTCCTCAAAGAACGAGGGCGAGGGCAGCACAGACACGTCCACTCAAGAGGGCAGCAGTAGCCGATACCATCATTGGCGCCACCGGCGGGCAGAGAGAACAGAGAGAATGGGTCAAGAGGGTGGTCCAAGAAGGTTAACTCTCCGAGAGAGGTTCAGGAGGATGAAGCAGCTCCAGGCCATCAGCTCAGGGGCCTCAAGTAACCAAGAGGGGGGTGACAGTATGTTCCAAAGGCTACAGTGGGAGGCAGAGGCTAAGGAGCACTGGGCCCATGAAAACTGTGCCATCTGGACCAAGGGGGTAATTATGGTAGCTGGGAGGCTATACGGACTGAGGGAGGCTGCCAACAACTCAGCCAAAACGGTACGACGAAAATTATCAGTCTTTTTTGAAAAGTGTGCTTGCTTATGGAAGTTAAGAGAGATACTGCGCTGCTTCTTTGAGAGACTGACGCTAACTTTCCTCTTTTTTCCCTCTCTATCTCTATGTCCCTCTATCGGTCAATTTGTTTGTTTCTTTATTGGTCTCGGTCCATATGTCCGTCTGTCTGACTAACCCCAGAGCTGCTACAAGTGCCAGATTGTGGGGGCGTCCCTCAGCTGCTGTTGGAGAGGCTGCTCTCATAAATACCACTATGTCTGCGCCAAAGAGATAGGTAAGAGACCACAGCGAGTGGAGGAAGAGCGCAACAAGGGATGAAAGGGGGAGAAAAGCTGGGGAGAGGGAGGAGAAACGAGGAGGGAAAGTGGGAATGGGAAATTGAACGTGGGTTTAGAGGGCAATGGGGAGGGGCACAAATAAGGCAGGTAGAGAAAAAGAAGAAAAATGAAAGGAGCGGGAAGAAAGCCAGGGGAGGGGAAGCGGATGTGGGTAAAATGAGAGAAGGAAAATGCATCAAGAAGTAACATTATTGAGTGCAAGAAGAGATGTCTGAGAGTGCTAGGGGAGAGCAAAAGAGGAAAGGAGGGAGGGAAAAGAGGCAGTGAGCCTTGAATAAAGGGGATGATGAGAGGAAAGTGGGACCCTGGAGTGTACAGGAGGGAGAGGGGGAAGAGATAGAGGGAGGAGGGTGTGTATGTGTGCGTATTGACCACAACCCCTGTGGCTCTGTCCATCCATTCTGCTGTCTGGGGACTGAATGTGCATGAGTGTGTGTTTGCATGTGTGCCTTCCTGCTGGCTCAAATGCTTCCCTATGTGCGTCTTACAAGCACGTTCTCTTCAATGCTTGCTTGCATGTGTGTGAGTGTGTCCCTGGTCGTTGTTGTAAATATAAGTGAGTGTCTCTGTGTCAGCACATGTGTTGTATGGCTTCCCCTTACGTTACCTCATGCCAAGGAAGTACAGTATAAGGATTAGAAGGCCTGCCACGTCTGCCTAGCCAGCACAGGGAGCAGAGCAAGACCCTTTTTAATCCTGCTGAGTGCAACAGCCATATCTGACTGCCTGCCTGCATCGCAACTCATCCACTCAGCCTCTCTCTTTCTTCTGTTGCTCGCTATCCCTCTCGTTCTTGCTCATTTTTCATTTTAACCCTATCTCTTTGTTTCATACATTGTTATTGTCTATCTGCGACACTGTAGCTTATTCTTTCGCTTTTTCTCTACTTTCTTTGCCCAGGCTGCACATTCCACGAGGATGACTTTTCCATCAAATGTCCTAAACATGAGGTAAGAAAATGAAAACTTATGAATAAATGCATGTCAATCCCTCTATTATACATGTTAAGGGTTTAAAGGCCCAGTGTGTAGGATTTCAAAGTATACATTGGTTGAAATGGAATATAACATAAAATAGTATGTTCTCCCTAGTGTATATCACCTGAAAATAAGAAATTGCGGTGTTTTCGTTACCTTAGAATGAGACGTTTATATATATACCTCGTTCACGGAGTCCGCCACGTTGCACCAAAATGTTTCTGCAGTAGCCTAGGATGAACAAACCAAACACTGGCTCCAGATAGGGCCATTCAAGTTCTTTTAGTCCCTCTGCAACAGAGCCAAACAGCATTGGAAAAACACATTTTTTTAACATAAAACTGATTCACTCAGTTTTTCTTACTGATTTAAATTGCCAGGTTTGTTTGTTTTGGTGCGGAGGAGACCTCTGCAGATAATTCTGCTCCTGGTAAAAACCTCCAGAATGTCTAGATCTTAAGTTAACAGAGAAAAAAGGTGAGCACACATTAGCAGGTGCTGGGCTAGTAGCCCATCTGCGACAAGCCAAACAGCATCGGAAAAACACAGATTTTAACAAGAAACTGCTTCATGCAGAGTTTTTACTTGTTTAAATCACTGGATCTGTTTGTTTTTGGAGAGGAAGAGATCCTCACGGATAATGTGGCTCATGGCAAAAACTCCCAAACAATGGACACTGAAGGAACTCTGATCAGGAGAAGTTTCAACTGGTTTCATCTGCAATCCCAACTGCTAGATGCAATAGATCCTGCACACTGCTCCTTATATATATTTAACCAAATGATTACTGCACCCTGCTTTAACAGAGTCATGCATTTAAGAAAAGAGGGAGGAATATGCGCCGACATGATTTGGTATCTCCCAGGATAACAATCTCAGCCATTTTCATGTATGTTTTTGTGTGCGCAGGTTTGTGTCCCCATTAGAACATTTAAGTCTCTCCGCTCCAACAACCGCTGTGCATTTTAATTTTTTTTCCTCCCTCCCTCCCGAACCCTCTCCACGGCACAGAAAAAAATTTAGTTCACACATTGCTGTCACAAGCAGCAGCACCGTGGCTGGATAGATGATACAGTGCAGAACAGAAAACACAATTGTCAGCTCTTGTAAAACAGAGAAAGGCTCAAAGGCGGAAACACGAGGGTTCAGGCTGGTGTTCATTGTGCACTTGTATCAAGTACCCTATCACGCCAATGCCAAGATGGCCAGGATGTCATCTTGGACTGAATGATATTTTGTTACTGAATCAATATGTACCCAATGACCTTGGCATGCTAAACCCATATCAACTGTCAGTAGCTGTGTAAACACTTTGTCATGTGCCCTTTGTGTATTCCCGTCACTCAACACGCACTGTTATGACTGCAGACCACTGCAATTACAATGGGTCACTGTTTTGGTGTTAATATGAACTCCGCTTCTTTCCTGTAAGAGAGACGCCATCTGGTGGTGATGCATTTACACTGCAGCACAGAGAGGAAGGTCAAACGCAGAGGGAGGGGGGGGGGGAAAAAAGGGAGAGATGCTGACATTCAGCAGGGAGCAGCAGTGCATTGAGGCAGCAGTGGCAGTAGCCACCCTCCCTCCCCTCTCTGCATCTCTCCCTCTCTCGTTCCTGTTCTCCTCTGTGCAGACTGACAGGGATGAAAAGCTGGCTGCTGATCAAAACACCCCACCCGGCATCACTGCCTGCTATCCTCCCCACATGCTCTCCCCACCCTTTCTCTCTCTCACTCTCTCCTTCTTGTTATTTCTCTCTTTTTTTCTACTCTGTACCCCTTATTTTTGCTTGTGCGCTTCCCTGCTGTTCCAGCTCCCTCACTCTGTTCACCTCTCATCTCCTGCAAGCTCCCTTTTTCCATTTTTCTTTCAGTCGTCCTCCCTTCATCCCTCCTCAATCCCTTCCTCCCTCTTTCTCTCTTATCTCCTCTCCCCGCCTCTCCTCACCTCAACTCCCACGTTTGAGAAGCAGAAATAGAGTATGTGAAACAGAGAGAAAAGGAGAGCAAGACACAGAGAGATTGTTGTTAGCGGGCTGAGGCAGAGCTGTCATCAGCTGAGGGATCTGAAGGTCTGTGTGTGTGGGTCTGTGCCGCGCCAATTTACGCTGAGCAGCCTAATCAAAGGGAAGAGCAGACGCACACACACATACACACACAATCACCCCACCCATGGGTCCCCCTCTGAAATTCTCCCTCTTGCCTGCGTTCGCTTGGTTTCAGGGCTGGATCACACATATCGATGTAATCACGCACACATGTTGCCTTCAGCTGTGGCTTCTTTAAAGTGGAGGGACACACACTGTGTGCGTCCACACAGGTTCATTAACAGGTTACCTGTAAGCTCACACACGTAGCGAGCGGGAGACACAGAGAGACAGGCAGGGGGATGAAAAAACAGTTTTGTGCTGCGGCTGAGTGGGAACAAAAGACAAATGGGGGCAGTTACATCAGAGAGCGACAGCACGAAAGAGACAGGGATAGAAAGAGAAAAGAAGGGCAAGAAGAGAGACAGGCAGCACTCGGTGATGGAGAAACTGAGACAAAAACAAGTGAGATTGAAGGTTTAAAAAATACGAGAGTTACTCCAGGGAGGTAAACAGAAAGAGAGGAAGGAAAGAAGGAGAGATAAAAACAGAGAGGGGAGCTGCTGGTCTGAGTCCGGGCCATAGGGAAGAGCAACTGGCAGCTCAGAGAGCAAGACAGAAAGGTTGAACAAGAGATACTGGGGGGCTGCAGAGGAGGATAAGGGGAAAGAAAGCAGTCCAGCACCACCACCTCACCAACGCAATTAGGAGGTGTTCCTGCTGTGTCTTTCACAGCGGAGCTGCTTCACTGGCCAGCTGCAGCCATCTCTCCACTCCTGCACACCGCAGCCAGCTCGGTTTGATGTCTGCAGATCTGCGTAGAAACGCTCACACAAAAACGCATGTGCAGCACATGTGAGCTCCCAGCTGCGGTATACCTGAATGTAGACAACAAGTGCAAATTTGCAGTAGCAGCAACCACGTATGCACGTTGCCTCTTTTTTTTTCTTCCAATTGGCACGAACTGTTAATCAGCTGTCTTTTGGCTCAGGACCAATCTTTTCACAAAATCTTGGGAAAATCTGTGAATCCATCTGAAACTTTTGTGCCTTTTTGCAATAGTCAACTGATCTCCCACCCGGCAGACCAAACGACAGATTGAGCAAGAGAACCGCTGGTCACAGCTAAAAGTGCTCATATTCTGCAATGAAGCAGTCACAGAGGCCCATCGCCTACATATGAAGATGGATGACACATCTGAACTTACCCGCTGCGATCTTGCGCTGGTGACATCATTTGGAACCAGACTGCACAGTAGCGATTATTGGCTTCCCACACATACATCCATCCAACCAACTGTGAGCGGCGCCATGGACTGAGAGAGCACTGATTGGCACCTACGGCTGTAAATCATGATTCCAAACTACCTCTGTATCGCACTGAATAACTAAAACCAAACTTATCAAACACTTTAACAAACATGACAGAAAACAACTTATGAAAAAATAATTGATGTGTATTTTGAGTTTTCAATTTGGCCCATGTCCCATCTACTAACATGGCGGGGGCGGGATTTATCACAGCCAACCACCAAGGGGATTTCGAAATGTTTTGGCTTCACTTTTGGGGGAGCTGTCATGTTGTCTCTTTATATACAGTCTACACTCTGGCTAAGGGCGCAGATTTCATTCATACACTGTATGTGGTAACTTTTAAAAAAGGGGGTTTGGGGATCCTCTGCTAGAAAATTTGGAGCCTCAAACACTACATTTGTTGCTTGCTGGAGAATTTTTATGCAACAACTTGTGCATTTTCTGCATCAATTTTTGGTTTAAATGTCTTTAAGTTGGTCAAAATAAAATTAACGTCCTTTGGTACTTTTATGTTGGTTTTTTTTATGGGACAAATGTACATTGTAAATATTTGGGGGGCACCATCAAAGATTAGATTACAGATTATTTTACAGCTCAGTCTTAAACAAAATATTCTGCCTTCTTTCCCAAATTTGAGCAAGGAAATCTGCAACAAACAATGTTCCCTTTCTGAAGCACAAGTCAATTTTTTCATCCAACCAAAAGAAATCAGCATAAACTGACGACATTTTAGTAAAAGTACATCTCTCAAGTCTTCATAAACAGGGCAGCAAAACAAAAAATGAACCCAACGCTAAATATCACCATGGTCCCACAACAAACAGAGTCTATCCTCCTCTAGAGTGTCATTAAACTTGCCTCTACATGTTTTTGTGACTTGAATGCATCTCTTCTCCCTTTCTCTACAGGACCTGTAAGATATTCCAGTTCATCACCTCCACCACCAACACCACCTCTCAGCCAGGCAAGCACCACCAATCCAGCAAGGCAAACAAAGATGCTGTCCTAACAGCCACCTACACCTAAAAAAAACACCGTGATGACTGATGACGGCACGCCGGCTGGTGGGGCTGGGGGAGGGTAAAAGGCTACATTGAGCTGGAGCTAGGAGCAATACGAACCCTGAAGTATGGCTCCGCAGAGAATAGCTGCTCCCTGAACCCGGCCTGGAAATGTGTTTTCACTACTGAGCCCCTCACTGGAAGGCAGAAGGCAGCGGCACAGTTTAACGGGAGGATAGACTGCGCTTTAGAGACAGTGCGCCTAGAGCCCAGTGCACAGGGGGGCTGTTTGAAATGCAGAGCGAGGAACGTGTGCGTGTGTGTGTGTGTGTGTGTTCTGCCTTCGGATGGGTTGCTATCATATTCAGACACCTGGCGGACACTGATTGGACAGGAGCATCCCTCCAGCTACCTTGTCTGTGGGCCAGGAGGTGAGCGTGCGTGAGTGTGTGTCTGTGCGTGTGTGTGGTAATCACATTGTCATTCTCCAGCCACCATCATCAGTGTGTTATGTGTCTGTGTGAGCGAAGAAGATCATCTCAAATTTCAAGATGTCATTGCATCAGAAAAGCAGCAGCCAACCACTGGATGTACTATCTCAATGTGTTTGTTTGTGTTTAAAAACAAGAGACAAAACGAAACAAAAAAGGAAACTGTACATGATGACGTGCTTTACAGGTTCTAAATATTCTGATATCGAAGAGTTAAGAAAAAAAACGGACGCAGTATTTTAATATAATGCTCTTATCTTCGGAGATGTATTTTGATGTGCATTATGACTATACGACATCATTGCGTCACCCTTGGTATATGTCAGGCTTTGTGTTATTCAGAAATTAAAAAAGATAAAAAAAAAAAAAATAAATCCATCTCACCTGTGTGCACATTCAATATGTACAGTAGACGACGTCATCACTCGACAGGTTGCAGATCAGGGCTCCAAGGGTCCAACCGGGAGTAAGGTCATCTCACTTCATATCTATGTACAGTTCAGAAGTATTACTGTTAAACATTGCCATGATGTATGATTATTTCACCTACCACAGCAGCGCAGAAAGACAAACATTCAACTCAGATCTCATAACACACCTGTCTGTGTATCTCAAATGTAGCCTCTTTCACTCTTCCATGCTATGTAACAGCGCCCCGCACAGGGTGGCAGTTTAAGTACTGGTCATATCAAAATGAGACATATTTAAGTATTAGAGCATAAAAGAAAGTGCAAAAACTCCACACCAAACGTTCTCTTTTATGAAGCTCATTATTTAATGGTGTATATAAGTATTTGATGCTGTTTAAATGTAAGATGTGATGTACTAATATAATTGTGTATAGTATTTCCTAGAGATGTTTATTTTCTATAAAATGGAATATGTTATTGCTTATAAAATGTTATTAAAAGAATCCATTGATGAAAAAAATAAGGACCTTTTTTGGGAATGTCACTTGTCATAAGTTGGAGCATGCCGTTTTATTGATTTTCATGTCTATTTGTTTGGAATCGATGACACAGCATCACTTTGTTTGAAATGTTTTTTGTAACGCCAATGTTAAATATACCAGCACCTTTCAATGCTGCTATGACCAACGCCTGCTCTTTTTGTCTTTACTGAACGCGCACTGACATTGACACACTGGAGACACAGTTTGGATCAGGATATTTTCTGTGCTCGCCAACCACAATGCAGTAGTGTAGTGGAGGGTATACTCAGGAATACCTACTTTTTCTAGCTGGTTACAGTATACCCACCTATCAGCCAAAAAGCCATTGTAAAGTATTCCCACTTTCTTCCTATGTAACCTATCCAGCTAGTAGTACACCTCACTACACCACTGCCACAATGAGACAAATAAGTAAAATCTTGCACTATCATAACCATATTAACACATCCCATTATTACAGTCACATTTCAAAGCTTCCAATGTGAAATTAATAAAAAATGTTTGGTATTTAATTTTAGAAAAAAAGCTACATTACAGACAATTATGGCATCCCTGCCTTAAAAAAAAACAGCAAAGTGTGTTCTGGCATCGTTTTTGATGGTTTAGCTGGTCATACCAGCTTATGATGGTCACTCTAGCTGGTTTAGTTGAAGTTCCTGTAAATTCAAACCAAATCAATATCCTTGAGTGTGGAGAAGTAACAGTGTAATGAGGAGTAAGTATGAAAAGCAAAGGGCATAAATCAGTGAAGTCATGTCAAGTCATGTCTGTCATGTTTTATGCATAAAGATAAATGTGCCAGCTTGCAAGACTGGTCACACCAGCATGTCAGACCATCAAAGACCAGCAAGAACTGGGTCAGGACCAGCTAAAACCAGCTAAAACTAGCTATAACTAGCTAACTTTTAGCTCTTTTTTTACCAGCAGGGATTAACTGTTGGCCTTTGTTTACATAAACTTTGAGAACATAATTAAGTTTGGAAAACACAGATTTATTTATTCATTTGTAAAAACTTTTTGCAAGAATTTTAATACATTTTACATGTAAGCAGGTGACCTACTTTAGGGATACTTAATATTCCAGCGTGTAGGGTTTAGGAGGTATTTTGGTAGAAATGGGATATAACAAAATAAGTAAGCTTTCATTAGTGTACAATTACCTGAAAATAAGAAGTGTTTTTCTTACCTTGAAGCCACGTTCACCGCCATGTTTCAAGTTTTTTCGCGTCGGCCACCGTAGTTAGGAGACAATTTGCAACGAACCGAACAGCGTCGAGAAATCACGAAAATCACCGATTTTTAACGTAAAACAGCTTTATTTAGTGTTTTTTTTTACCCGTTTTGATCACTTTATCTGTTTGTTTTGGTGAGAAAGAAACCTCTGAATGAATTACAGCCAGAAGTTTCAGCTGGTCGCAATCTGCAACCCTCCCTGCAAACTGCCCCTAAGGGACTGTTCTTTATTTATCACAGGATATGGGTGGCAGTGGTGTGACTTTTTGTTTGTTTTTGTTTTAATCCTCCCCGAGGTTACAATTATTTTTTTCCTTGAGCCTCCTTAAGTGATGAGGGGAAATACATAAACCTTCATCCACAATAAATTAGTTGTTAGATTTTTAAAAACTACCCTTTGATGTGTGAAAGGTAAAAGTTAAAGACACATTTCTGGAGTTCAAAAAAGCCTTGTTTGTCACTCTTGTCGAGCATATTGGTTAGTTAGTGCAAATGATTTTTTTTTTTGTTGCAGAATATCAAATGAGAACTAGAATAACGTGATTTTGTTGAAATATAATTATGTTAAGCTTAGTTTTTCTGTGTTTGTCTCACATTATGTGTCCAAGGACTGTAAGAAATTTGAAAAATCCAAGAATCATTTTTGTGGTTATATTTTCTTGTTATGGTGTAATTTTGGCGATTTTAAAAAACATAATTTTATTCTCCTTAGCCAAAATAAAAAACACAAGTCCCTCTTCAGTGCTTGAAAAAACTATGCCCCCCCCCCCAAATCTAAAACAGTTCAGCTCTAAAACGGAGAAACACAGGAGACACTTTAGTCTTCTTTACAAAATGCTTTAATATTTACATCATAAAAGGATGAAACCAAAGAACAAAGAGGAGATGAAAAGATGTCAGTTAAAGAACACATGAATAAAACCTTTAGACACGGCTATGTCTCATTCATCTCAATCCAACATCTTTCAGTCTTTCACATTAGAGACACGCTATAAAAAACATAATGGTCCTGGGACAAAACACATGCCAAAGTCTTTTTTTTCCTAATTTTTTGTTTTTTTTACAGTCCTCTAAAAATCAAGAAACGGTGGTTCTCTAGGAGCATGAAACTATAATGACTTAATGAGCACATATTGCTCTTTATGTTGGAGCTACAAAAGAAAACCCAAAAGATTCACCACAGGCCCTCTTTGGGAAATGTTATTTTTGTCTGCATTATGTAACTTGTTGCAAAAGTGCCAAAGGTTCATGTTATAGTTCCAACTGTCTGTTGGTGATGCCAGAATTGGACGCTGCCAATTTTTTTTTTTTCATATCATAGTTGCACACTTGAGCAACAGTGCAAAAGGTCAATTGAGTCAGACGACGTGACACAAAAACTTGATACATCTCCATTTTGATGGCCATCGCCATGGCAACACAGTACAGTAACTACATTATTTAGGCCTGCTCGAAAGCTACCAAATAAAAATAAAAAAAACTTTTAGGGGAAGAAAATAAGCATTTATCACTCTGCTTATGCAAAATACTGCTTAATCAAAGTTCAGATTATAAATACATTTAAAAATATGTACACAGCAAAACAAAAAAAAAAAAGACTTATGAAAGTAATTTCATAAAGCCATATTTATTACTTATCTCATTGAAATAAGCCTCGCGGGGCTAGTGCAGATAAAGACAGAGCTTATAGAGCAGGTCACCTCTCCTCAGATTATTAAAAAATATGATTCAACTTTAACACTATTTGAACAACCTGCGGAGTGGCTTCCCACTGGATGAGCCCACGGTCGGACCAATATCAGTTTGGTCCTTTTTTCCTCCCACAAACAAGAAACATTTCACTGTGCAACCAATCAGGTCAGCTCGTCACTCCAACCCACTGAACACTCCTGCCTGGAGAGGGTGCACCTACGTCGAAAAGATCGGGGGTGTGGAGCTATACCAAATAAGTGCAGGGCAAATATCTCTGTCATGCTTCACTCACACACACACACACACACACACACACATCATTCACACTGAACCGTCCACTAAGAGGACATGATGGCTCCTCTCTGTGGTCAAACTGCGGCACTGCAATCTCACGAGGGGATTCAATTTCGGTAACTGAGAAAAATGCTTCCTATATTGTGGCAGCAATCCATAGCACCAAGAGAGTGAACTCTACAAGTGCTCGTTGATGTGGGGTTGTGGGGTGGGAGGGACAGTCCACGAAGACAATCAGTCTGATATGAATCTGTATAATTTCACAAATCTGTTCAGTAGCTGCACGCCAAAATGCCAGAGGCTGTGTGGTTGTTGTGTCTGCAAGGATTTTGTTTTCCATCTGTTTTTGTATTTCAGAAATGTTTCTATATACAGTGTCCATGCATGTCCCTCAGCCCCTCCCTTCTCTCTAGCTGTTGGTGACGGTGGTGCCGCTGCCCAGCTTGATGATCATTTGCTGGCAGTCGTGGAGGGTCCTCTTGTCTCCCAGCTTCTCCAGAGTGCGGGCCGCGTCCGCCAGCATGCCCACCCTTTGGCCTGGAGCCGACAGAAAGGAGGGAGGAAGGTAGCGGCACGCCAGCATCACAGCCTCTGCCTGCTCCCGCTGGCCCGGTCGTGTCTCGCACTCCTCTGCACACAAAAACACACAAAAGATGTCGTTACCGCTGTGTTTTGGGGTGAGCTTTTCGATGTCAGCAGCCACCGATGGCAAATCAGACTGCAGCGGCTTCCTGTTTAATTACTGATGGGATTTAGTGTCGTTAACAATTGGGCAAAACAGATGAGAAGCTGATTACAGCGACTGATTACAGCCATTCAGTGTTTTTCAGCTCGACACAACTCTTCCTTAACGAGTTGCAAGAAAACACAATGCTTAGAGAAAAGCAGCATCCAAAGTTGAACTTAATGAGTAGCTTTACATTTACATAATGCAACTTAAAGTGATGGTTCAGATTTTATGAAGTAGAGTTGTGTGAGTTACTGTCCACAGACAGCGTATTACATACAGCAGACTCCGAATGGAGAAGCAAGCTGGAGTCAAATGGAAGCAAAGTAAACTAATATTGTAAACACGGGAACAACACATAATCTACCCGCTAAAAAAGGTCCCACCTGAAAAATTCAATATCAGTTTAAGTGTGGACTATATTTAGAATATTTTCGCTGCTTTAACTGGCTGTCAGATAGCGATTTCCAACAGGAAAATTAATCCATTATATCGCTCTCTTCTAAGCCAGACTCCATTGAAGAAAAACATGATTTAACATCGCTGAACATGGGAGCTGCTGGTCTACCGCTGCCTCGATCAGTTATTTTGTTTGTCTTAATGTGTGACTTTGGCATCTCTTAGGGTTAAATCAGATTCACCACAGTAAAACAATAACACAAACAAAACAAACTGATTGAAGTAGCAGCAGACCAGAAGCTCCTGTATTCAGTGAGCTTAAATCGCTGTTTTTGTCAATAGAGTCTGGTGGCTTTGATGAGATCACAGATGGGGAACTGAAGCCATTAAAAGCGTCCCCACTGGAGCGGGCTGTCTGATAAAAAGGTAAAAAGTAGTCAAAATACTTTCAATATAGCTTACACTTGAAATGTTATTGATTTTTTTTTTGATGGTTAAAATATGTTTTGTTGCTGAACCCATCCACAGTACACCACCGTGTCAGACTCCTGCCTGCTTCTCCAAACTGGTGTGCCTACTGACATCTACTGTGTGAAAGAATAATAACAATAACTTTACTGATACAGCACATTTAAAACAGAGTTTACACAGTGCTTTGAAACAAACAAAGCAAAGCAGAAGCGTGAAGGGTTTCTTGCAGTGGCAACATGACAGTGAGAGCCAAACGATAATGTTGAACTAAAGCAAGACAAAATTTAAAGAGGAATTAAACAAGAGACAATTACAAAACAAAAATAACTACAACCCATACCAAGTAAATTCAAAGAATACTAGCAATAAACACAGAAATAACAGTACTTATAACAGAATTAAACACGACTGAAACAGAGTAGAAGAATAAATGAAAAGGTATTTTAAAAGACAAACTAAAATAGAATTATTAAAATAGACAAATTGAATAGATGGCATCACGTAAAAACAAGTAGTCTATGGATGAGTGCCTCATACAACCAACTCCACTCGAAAACATCCAAACTAGCCCTTTTACAGATTTAAGTAATAAAAACAATGCACAACCATGAATATTATATCAGAGCCTCTCATATTTCCTACAATACCTCCGTATACTCGGTGCAAAAAAACAAAAAACAAAAACAGAATGACGAAACCGGAAAGCCAAACTTATCACAAGGTTTACTAGACAATGCAGAAACAGCAAATTACTAGAAAACATCCCATCTAAAGACACTGAGGTTTTCACCATAGCAAAGAAACACAAAAATCTAAATATCAAAAGCGAGAAGCTCAGAAAACAATTCTGCCTGCAGACAGAGTGGATGGGAAATTTTTTGTAAAAAGCAACAAAGGCACGTCCTCACACACCTGTCTTGGCCCCGGGCGTTGCCCTGCGTCGCAGCGAGCGATCCAGGAGCTGATGTGTGCGGGTGGGACTGGCCCCAGCCATCAGTCTGGCGGTAGCTTCATGAAGGAACAACTGGAAAGAGACGAAGAGAAGAGTAATGAGGAGGAGGAGGAGGAGGAGGAGGAGGAGGAGGGATGATGACTCATAGAGGAGCTTCAGCTCTACCTCAGAGAGACTTTGAAGCCTCGTGAACAACTCTGCTAAACACTCGCTCCGGGGGTGTGCGTGTATGTGTGTGTTGCAACACCTCCCAGCTAATTTCCACAGAGAATTGTACTGTGGACTGCCTGCAAATATGTGCACAGGAATATTTGGATGTGTATGTGCGTCTCTTAATATGTTGCTTTTCTTGGCTGATTGTTTGCCTTTCCAGGTGTGTGCAGCACGTAAGAGTCTGTCTTGATGCCTGGGCGTTGATCAGCTTATGAAGATTTTTAGGGCCATTCGGATGACTCATGGTTTTAAGTGCCTGACAACGCAAAAAGGTGCACCAGCACAGGAGCTACACATGTGCGTTCATCTCGTTTGAATAATTCTCAGTGTCTGTCAATCATGTTGTGTCTGCTTGTATGTTAGACTGAAATAAAAATAGAAAACAGTCTAGATGAAATGAAAGTTTAACTGCATCTAATCAAGACAATGTTTCCCCGAACAAGGTTCCCACAGCCTAAGACCAGTTCAATTTAAGACTTTTTAAAGACCTTTTAATGCCACTTTTAATTATATTTAAGACCAATTTTACCATACTAAAAAAAAAACAAAAAAAAACAAACACGAACCCACATCAGTTACTAAGGGTTAGAAAAGACTCTGTCCAAATGTTTATTGTAGCATAAAACGCAAATTTTTGGTCAAGTTAAAAAGTTGGATGATCTACCTAAAATGCTGAAAAAAGCATTCATTCGGCTTGCCTCGAGAAAAAAAAGTTTTAATTTGTATTTTGATTGGATGTGATAAATGTGTATTCTGTTTATTAGTCTATTTTAAAGTTGTTTATCGCAAATTATTTCAATATTTTACAATGCAACATCAGAAAAAATTGGAATAAAATCCTATTTTTTAGCATTTTTAAGACTTTTGACAAAATGATTTCATGCATATTTAATTACAATTAAAGCTGTTTTTCACATTTATTAATTCAATGCATTCTAAGATTTTTTTAAGGATCCACGGGAACCCTGCCTAAACTGGTCACTCGCTGTAAGTCTAAGTATTTGCATGAGCTAAATGGCTAAAATGTAGAGACTGATAATGTTAAACGTACCCTCCGCATTGCAGGCCTGAAGCTGTGTGCGAGTTTGCGTAGCGAGCTGAGATCTTGCTGAAAGCCTTGGAGCTCTGGTGGGGATGCCTGGTGGACCCCGGTGGGGCCGCTGGTACCTGTCGACCCTGAACCTGCAGGACCTGCCCCCTGCTGCTGCAGACGCCACACATTGGTCCTCATCACCAGTAAGAGATCGCATAAGAGCAACTGGACAACCTAGAGAGAGAAATGGACGATATTTCACTTTGCAAAAAACAAACCACTAAAAGCATTGCAACATGAACCACAATATTTTTATGAAAGCGGCAGTGAAATCAGGCATTTCAGGATGCAACAATCCGAAAACAAATCCATGAAATCCTGGAGGGACTGGCTAATGTTCCCAATAAAACTTTGTGTCGTTATTTGTTTTCATAAAAACAAATACTGGATGCTTAGAATGAGATATTTCCCAGCTCTCACTACAACAGAGCGCTACTTTATTGCCCCCCTCACTATGTGTGCGTGTTCTGCTGTTAGTGGTCGGCTCTGTGTTGCACTGCAGGTACATTGCACTCCGCTGAGACACACATGCAATGCAACTACAATGCACCACAGCTCTGGCCATAGACATGCACACACTGTGAGCTACCTATCCACCAGCATCACCATCTGCTGAACGCCAGAGGGTAGGACAGCGCCGTATCACAGGGAGGAGACGCTGCAGGGGGATTCGCAGTGTGTGGTAAAGTGTGCGGCTTTGTAGTGTGAAACGTGTGTGTGTGTGTGTATGCGTGCGCTGAAGTGATTATGTGTGGGCAATTTTCTGTGTTTACAATTTTATACACGCACATGTGTGGGCACATCTGTCACTGTGTGCATTCGTGTGTATGTATAATGCGGATGTTGCTGCCCTTACAAAACTTGACTTTAATGCGCACAAATCTGCAACTGCTTGTGTGTGAGTGTGTGTGTGTACCTTGTCTAAACTGGAGCTGTGGCAGTGTGGTCCTAGGTTGAGGCTGTCTCGAAGCAGGGCGCTGGCCTTGTCGCTGTAGCTCAGACTCAGCTGGCAGTTTTCTGGCTTGGACAGCAGAGCCCTCACCGCTCTGAATGTGTTCAGACATGCCTTGGGCAGAAGACTCCTGACAGAGCAAAGGGGGAAATGAGACAGAGGACACAGGTTAAAGAAGTGAAAATGTGTGTCTGCAGAGAAAAGTTATGCAACACTCTCTTAGGCTGGCTGCAGAAGTTCAAATGTGTGTACGTCCAACTTACTCTGCGTTCTGAAGACTGCGGGGCAGGTGCTCAACAGTCGGATACAGTCTCTCCGCCGCGGCGTCGTCTCCTTGGAGCCAGTTGATGATCACGACGGTAACTGAGGACCACCACTTGGAGTGAGGGTCACAGCCTGGATGTTGGAACAAAAAGAGTCAAAGGTTGAGGCACCCGCAGACCAACAAACAAACATGCAAATATTTGAATCCCCCACTGCCGACTTTCACATTTAACATGCATGAGAGTGCACGCACACACACAAACACACACACACACACACACACACACACACACACACACACACACACACACACACACACACAGACAGCTGCTGTCTGTAATTTGACCTCTGAATCAATCTGTTTCTGCCCTCTGGCACAGTCACAACATGCTGAGAGAAAGCAGCCATTTTGACGACTCCCTCATGAGGGAAAACTACTCCATTTAACATTGGGCAGCACACACACATACACACACGCACGCACACACAGACACGCACAGACTTCTAACACTGAGCAACCTGAGGCTCTGCCAAGTAAAGTCTCCTATTAAAATCCCGGAACAGCCTCCCCTCCCTCCCTCCTCTCAAGGTGATCACCGATTTGACAGCGCTGAAGATAGATGAAGCAATCTGGAGGATGCCTCCCTTTCACCTAACCCCCTTTCGCTCAGATCTGTGATCAACGAGGACAAAGGGAAGTGGTGGGAGGGTGGAAGTCAACCCAGAGGAAATCACACTACTCAATCTCAATAGTGTAAAAATGAACTTTATCTCACCGCTTCTTATTTTGCAAGCACATTAAGGAAATCGAACCTTCGGGGCAGGTGACTGAAAGATGCGGCGAAAGCAAATGCAATTCTCTCACAGAAGATAAGTAGTAATCAAGTAAGGAGCCCAAATCTGCACTTGAATGTGCTGATGTACTCAAACAGCTGAAGTGGTCTCCGTCAGTGAGTGTTTGGTTGCTGAGGTTTTACAAGCTGTCTTTGGGCTGAGAGTCAAATGCGGCTGTCATTATTACTAATAATGTTGGGTTTTTTTTTTTGTAAATTTTCAAAATGTGCCTTACGTTTTCAGGAACTTTCAAGATAAAATGTCTGTACAGCGGAGTCCTGCAAGGGTCCAGTTACACAAACCCACTCACACCTGCTTAACATAGTACCTAAAACAACCCGTTACCTGTAATTATCTTCTAGTAAAATCTTGTGCTGCCCCAACTAGTTATTATAACCTTGTTTCCACTGAGCAGTCCGGATCAGATCAGTCAAGAACGAATCATCACTGTTGCTCAAAAAGTACTTAAAATACACAAACCCGCTATTTTTAAACATCCCATAAATGCGACAAAGACTGTAAATACTCCAGCCTCTTCCTTCATCTGAGTACATCGGTGCTCAACTCCGTTCTGTGGACAATAAGCGAGGTGCAAATATTCCTCTGCATCACCTGCGAAGAGTGAATACAGCAAGAGCTGGATGGAGCAGTGACGCAGCTATTATGCGTTTAATAACACGCCTACGTTAAAGAGTACTGTCTGCGGTGGAAAAAGTAAACAGATCTAGGGTTTAGGTACATGGCTACAGGGGACGCATACAGGTTCTAAGGGTACCATGGCGAAAGCGTTTTGGTGGAAATGCAACTCTGGTCCTACGACCCTCTTTATTCTTCATTATGATATTTCATGTCCCATTCAGATGTGCAAAGCACTCGCACAGTTAGCTCTCACTTGTTGTGATGTTTCGTCGGAAGTTCTTTGAAAGGATTTTGCTAGTCTGCTGCGTTATAAAGTTGTCGGATCAGGCAGGAGCTGCAGAGCGCCCACACAGCCAGCTCGGCCACCCATGATTATCTTGGCTCTTACTTGCAGCCCACTCATATTTAGTTATATTTCACTTGTGCCTGTGATTTCTAGAAACTGATTTTTTAACCTGTTACATAACTTTTTTGCAGGTTACTCGCCCTTTGTAAAGCAGGACTCTGCTTTACAGTGGTTGATTTCTATGTTCTCAGAAAAATGTATGTGTTGTGGACACCAATGACTTACCAGTCACAGTGGCCATGTTGGAGCCGATGGCAAAGGACTGTGATGTGGCACCAGCCGCATCTGAAGCACTGATCAACAGCTGGAGATACTCCAGGGCATCAGCATACTCTCTGAGCAGAGACACACACTAAATGGTTATTTTGCCTTCGTATAAACATGCAATGACAATTTCAAATATATCATTTCAGGTTTATTTTTTTATGGCCCATTATGTTGACATTATTGCTTGTCGTCAAATAGTAAATGACATTTTAATAAAGAGTATTGTAAATGGTATACATATTTCAGTATTAATAAATGTTATTGGAAGTGTGCTTAGTTTTCTCACCCCTCGCCCTGGCTGGATCTTTTCTCTTCGTGAGGCTGGGCCACACAGTACAGAGCTTTCTCCAGGAGATGTTCCCTGAATGCCTGAGTCACCTGGGCCAGAGGATCCACTGCAGCGAGTACAAACACACCATTACCATGAGAATCACAACTGCCTGAGTGTGCATGCACAAAACAGGAGTTTAGGCTTATGTGTGCTTTTGTCTGCACTGACCAGTATTGCCAGCCTGACTGTAGATGCTTTCTTTCGGAGTGCTGCGAATAGCCCAATCCCCATCCACAAAGAAGCGGTGACCTAGCGGGTGACACAGCCACTGCATAGCTGGAGGCACACTGCCACTGGACGACAGGCACGCCTGGCGGGCGCTGCTCAGGAACACACGCTATCAGAATAGAAAAACAAAGTTCAGTTCTTCACTCGAATGTGGATAGAATTACTCAGCTTATAGTCTGATACTGAGTTTTGGCAACACTGAATCAAAACTGCTTGCTGTTTAAGTACATACCATTTGCACTCAATCATTAATATAATGTGCACGTTAGGTGTGTAACGGTACAAAGAGGTCACAGTTTGGTGTGAGTTAAGAACAGTGGGAAATACAACAATAGCATGAGGATACGTTTGTTTTCATTTAATTTTAAACAGACAGTAGTGCAAATCTTAAAGGCAAAGAAAACCCTTCTGCTGGCGACTGAGAGCATTTTGCCCCCTGGCAAATTTGGCAAATTATTCTTTTTTTTTTTTCAAGGAAATTTTCCAACACTTCAGTATTACACCGTACGAACACTGAGCAAACACTTTCCCAAAAGGCAACAGGTCACAACATAAAAGATAATTGAAAAGCATAATAGAAAATAAATCTTGTGCACAAGGTGGCGTGTTAGAATTAGTTTAACTTCTGCTATATTTTAACCTTGAAAGCACCCAAACATTTATCATCCTGGTCGATGCCACTGAATGACTCCTTTGTCCATGTTGGATGCGTTTCCATTCACACACCCTTTAAGGGTGGAGCAACACCGAAACGCTGTCCTCGCCTTATGCACAACTCTCTCTCTGTTGCTGTTGTAGCAAAACAGGAATCCACAGGCAGTTCTACCAGCTATGGCGCTCCAGTTGAGCTCGCCATAGTGACACTGACACCAATCAGCCTGCTGTGCTAAGCTCAGAACCTATTGCTCGTGTTATACATCTTAAAAAGTTTCCAAGCAGAACTTGTGAACTTTGGTTTCTCATTGCACTGAACAATGACCCCCGCATCGTGACAGTTTGGCAAGAGTGCATGAACAATTTAAAACCTCATGCAACCACTTCATTCTTACAGCAACCATGCAAAAACAATTACATAAAATATTAAATTTACATAATATAAATGACTGAGCCAGACAACTGTGCATCTGCAATCTAAGGAGACTTACAGAGGTAAAATGCAGGATCCTTGGCAAGCTGGCTTTGACCCGAAGAGCCGCTGAGACATAGACCTCAGCCAGACTGGCTACAGGCAGACAGGAGCCAGCACACTCTGCCAGGTTCACCGCACTTAGAGCCATGTGCACCGCTGACAGGTGGCTACCATTCAGCTTACCTGTATGCACACATAAAAAGAAAATAATACCACATGTACATACAGTTTATATTCATATATGCTGTTTTGCTGAGAATAACAGTGATGCAGTAATTTAAAAAGTTTTGCAACTTCAGCCAATAAACGTTTAACTGGCACTGAATTAACATAAGCGGACTCTTCCAGCGTAAAAAGAGGGGCTTGCTCTTTAATCACTTGAGATGCTGTCACTTCAATGAGCCACTCTACAGTGTTCAGTCTCCCACACTGATTTAATTTAAAAACAGGGGTTTTTCCCACCGACCGACCTGTCATGTGAAGCTGGTGCAGGCGGTGGTAAACCAGGGCAGCGTCGCGGCTGCTTTTGCAGGCGTCCTCCTTTAGGGGGCGGTCAGAACGCAGCCCTCCGGCCCTGGCAGCTAGCCAGCGGCCAACCCAGAGGCGCTGGAGGCAGAATCTGAGCAGGGACCAGAGTGCAGCACAGGCCAGGTCCAACTGAGAGATGGGTAAGGGACGACCAAGAGCTTTGAGACAGGTCCACAGGTTCTGACTGGCCTGGGCAAAATCTCCCTGAGAAAAGAGATCAGTGATGATTAGGAAGTACAGATGAAAGTTAACTCCTGAGGAAGAATAAAAGGACATAGATCTTTTTTTTTTTGGATTGTGATATTGCTTTCAAATATGATCAGATGTCTCAAGTAAAAAAAAAAACCCAAAAAAACCAAACATACTCTAGCTAGGTCCAGGTCAGCCTGCTTACGGTGCCTCCAGAACAGGACAGAGGATCCAGAGTGTGGTCTGGTTACAGGCTCTCCATACACCAACAGTTGGATCAGAACCCCTGACACCAGAATACCGTTCAGCAGCCACACCAGTATAGTCGGCAGCATCCAGTCCATCCAGCCCCACGAGTCCGCTGCAGACAACACATTTTATTTAACATCTTGGATCCATAATTTTGAAATCAAAGTATTATATTATTTCAGAACATCTGCTTTTTTTGTGGCCTCATTTTACCTGTGATGTCCACACCCAGGACGCTCCTTCCTGCGTGATGGGTGGCAGTGGCTGCTGCGCTTCCAGCTGAGCTGCTGCCAGATGAGCAGAGCAGGGCGGCCAGAGGGTTGAGGGAGAGAAAGAGGAAGGTGAAGGCGCACAGCGCCATGCGGGAACGATCCAACATGCCGCCAGCGCCGCCTCCTGCTGCGCATCCGTCTAACATGCCCGAGCTCGGCTGCTGAGTAAAAGACAGACCAGAGAAGCACATTTATGTAACAAAAGCGTAGACCTAGACAGTAACATCATATTTTATTCTGCTGATGAAGTACAGGAAAGTAGTGATCGATTGAACCCGCTGACTGTCAAAACTGTATGCATCATGCGAGGCTGCATACCTTGGTGTCCTCCCCCATCGGACTGTCGGGCTCTGAGTCACTGCCACAGTGTGAGAAGGAGGTGGGGGAGCCCACGTCAGAGGCTGGCGGGGTGGGCAGCTCGTTCTTCACATCAGCTGGTCCGTCCACCTCCATGGCAACCAGGTCCTTGAGAGACTCTAGAGAAAAGGAAATACAAGGAGAGCAGTTAGAGGTTCAATCAGTGGAGCAAAAGTAGGGCATCTTCAACCTTCAATTCCACTTACTAAGACGCTACATTTTCACTTCTGTCATTTCAGGTTAACAGTAGCTATCAATAGACCTCATCACAAAAGGTTAACTGAATGGCTTGCTTTCAAGAAATTGAAATAAATTGCAGAGAAGCTGTTACAGAATAAAGAAGACAGAGAGAGGTTTTAAGCACGTACTGTTTTTCTGGGCTGCCATCTTAAAAGCCATGTTCTCCTGCTTGAGTTTCTGGTTGGCTTGCTGCAGGTAACGGATGTAGTCGATGGCTTTCCTCAGCACAGCAGATTTGTTGAGCTATAAGAGAAAAGAAGCAAAAACTACAGTAACTGCCTTGTGTTTCTGTGCCTCCCTGAACCAGTTAACATGTATGTCCAGACTCATATCTAGCATCACAGTAGACAGTGCTTTAAATATGGGTGTTGCTGCAAAGTCTAAAACATGTATGCTTCACTCGCATCTTCAACCCGGCAGCACAGAGAATCTATACAATCAGCACAGTCTGAAGATGGGCACCCATGATTAGCATTACCAATTCAGTGTTTTTCGACCAAATGTCTCCCCTTCCCTTACTGAGTTATGGCATTGTATAAAGGCCAGAAAAGTGTTTTTGAACATTATGATGTCACAGTGAAGTTGTCCTTTGACCTTTTGGATATAAAATGTCATCACTTCATTTTATCCTATTTGACATTAGGGCGAAATTATAGCATTGTAAGGCTATGAGTTATGGCCAAAAACACGTTTTGTTTTACCAGTTTGTTTGTTGCCAAATTTGAGGAAATTCTCTCCAGGCCTTTCTACGATGTCTCACGTTTTGAAAATGAGACAGATGCAAGGTCATAGCAACCTTGACATTTGACAGCAAAATCTGAAGTCCAAGTTGACGTTTATGCCAAATTTAAGGAAACTGAGGCATTATTGAAATGTCACATTCATGAGAATGAATAGCAAACAGACGGACAACCTGAAAACATAATGCCCCCAGAAACTGCGATCTCAGTCATGGAGGTATTAAAATATAATCGCTTCCTCTTCTAAATGTTGCCAGATTTTTCTTTGACATTAAGATAGATAGTCTTTCCTACCTTGGCTTCAGTTCCAGCCACCAGATCTTTGAGCTCGATGATTTTGTCATTAATAGAGGAGCGGTAACGCTTCTCGATGGCGTTGTGGGCTGTGCGCTTCTCTCCCTTGTGTGGCTGGCCTGCCGGCTTACCGCTGATGGCGATGCGGTTGATGGGCAGCTTCTCAGCGTCCACCATGACGGGCACCGTGGTCAGGATGGTGCCACTGCCCATGAAGGCCTGAACAGGTAAATAAGGTGACAGAGGAGAGGGGACGGAAAAAAAAGGAAGACAGTTACCTAAAGAATGCACAGTAAAATCATATTTGATCTTTTCTCAGCATTGAGTTTCATGTGACGTGCATACCTGCAGTGAAGTGCTCTGTACCGGCGTGGTGGTGGCCAGAGATGTGGGAGAGGCCATAGTAGTAGTGACAATGCAGGGGTCATGCTTCAGAGTGGTCAGCAGCAGAGACTCAGCCTTGATGAACTGAGGCTGCAGCAGCACCTGAGAAGACACACACAGACACAGTCAAGAGTTACAGCCTGCTTTTTGGTTCCATAATACACAAACACTGCAAGTCCGTTCATGCTCATTCAGGTGCCAGCCTTACACACTTACAGGTACTTGCTGGACGTGGGGTGCAATGGTTTGAATCGGCGGACTCGCCGACGTGGCCAGGAGAGGAGAAGTGGTGGTGAGCCCTTGGAGTTGAGCCTGAATGGTCACTGGCTGAACACTTGTGGGTGAGGATGACAAGATGGTGGTGGGTTGGCTCACACTGCTGGGACTGACAGCTGGAAATAAAAATGCAAAAGAGTCTGTCAGCTTCAATTCAAGCATTTTTAATAGTATGAAATCTCCACAACACTGATTCAGCTCCTCTTCTAATTTTTAGCAACTGCAAAATAAAATTTTGTGCATGAGGTAACAACTTAACTGCTTTCACATCATTACCGGGGCAACAAAATACATCCCTTTATTCTCTACACATTGTTAATTATTTAAACACTTCAGAAATTTGATTGACATTAGATTCCAGCACTGAAACATAAAACCCCAACTGCAATTTTGTTCTTGCAAACGGTAACAGAAGAAATTACAGGCCGACCAAAACACTGCATCAGAATATGGTGTCAGCCAATATCAGTTTTGGAAAGTGACATCAAATAGCTCCTTTATTCTTTTTACTGCTACGATGTGGCACTTTGCAAATAATTTTGTAATCTTTTCATTTTAAAGGAGCAGAGTATAGGATTTTAGATTTTCAATGTTCACTGTTAAAGAGGTTTTAACTGGGAGCCAAATTATGCTCAGAGGTCTCTTTTTCTCCAAAACAAACAGACCCCCTGATTTAAAACGCTGAATAAAGCAGTTTTATGTTAAAAATCAGTGGGTTTTTTCCGCCCATCACGGACACAAAAATGCAAAAACGGGAATGGCCAAATCTGGAGCCAGTGTTTGTTTTGTCCGTTCTGGTCTACTGACATGGCAGTGCGACATAGCAGACACTGTGAACGAGGCCCCTCTCCCTTTGCAGATATAAACGGCTCATTCTGAGGTAACAAAAACAGAATGATTCTTATTTTCAGGTGATTAAACAGTAAAGAAAATATACCATATTACATTTCTACTGATATATACACCTAAATCCTACACACTGGAACTTTAAAAGTGACAAAAGTTTTATAATAACTTCACCAGCATTTATACTAAGACAAAAAACATACTAGTATGGGCCTATGAAATTTAAAAAATATGAGATATTTGTATTGGTTTAAACAAATTATTGGTTATTTCAACTCTAAGACACTTGCCACTGTGCAAGCTATTACTTGTGGGTTTGTAGGCCAATAGGTGAAATGTAACATCACTAGACATGAATCATAGTAACATTCAGTGTGTCACCTTATGTTTCTTATCAGCGCAAAGACATTGAGATCACCTGTCAGTACCAGGGTCAGGAAGTTTTAAAGGAGCAATAAAGATTTACTGCAATCAAGACAATTCAGAAGCAATGTTTAACTTACAACTTTCCTCGCACTACACAAAAACCTCTGCAATAATCAAAGTGTTGATGTTTTCAGTGGACACAGCTGCCTGCAGATATGTCGTATGTGCATATACAATGATTGGTGCTCAGCAGACAAAGCATTTTTATTAAGCTCACAGACTATTACGCTGCTGAGCAAAGTCTATTAGATTAGGACTCAGATACCAGATCAGCTAAGGATGAATAACTTACTGTCCTAGCTTGGTCAGTGCAATGCATGTTAAGAGTGACCTTGCTGTGAACTTGGGTTTCATTTGTGAGAGATTTCCAAACTGGGCAGTATTGGAAATCTGCTTTGGAATCAGTGCACAATGTTAAAATTTTAGTTTAATTTCAGTTATATGTGTGTACAAAAGGAAGCAATAAAAATGTAAAGCTGTCAAGACAGGAGAATAGTAAATATATCTGGCGGATTCATTTTTATAAATGTCAATATTGCACAGTATATATTTGCAAGTTTCAAAGTTTCTCCCTACTTTTACAGTTTTTTTTATTACTGTAAACATAAGTGATCGTAAAGTTGGAATATATTGCTTTGGACTCATGTTGGTTTGTGTCCTGTGCCACTCTGAATATCCCAGCAGTCACCTTGTATCTCAAGAGTCAATAAAACAGTCACTAATGCAGGAAAATATCCAATAAATGTATTATTAAGAACAAATGTTACAGCATAATCACTGGAGAATTAAAACTGACAGTTGTACAACTATCAAAAGCAAACATCATAACTCCTGCTGGCAAAAAAATTGAGCACTATGTCTTTTTAAAAGCCATTTTAAGGTCTCGTAGGTATCTTGTGCTATCAACTCAAAAGGTCACCCCTATAGCAGGGGTGTCCAAATTTTATTAAGGGGGGCTAAATTAGAGAACAAGAAAATACCTGAGGGCCAACTGCTTCTCGCATCATATGGATTGTTTTTTTTAAAATCACATGCAAAAAACACAAACGCAACTGTTTCATCTTTAAATACAAAAGTATTCAACTTTCCACTGCTTTTTAAACCATCAGCTCTTGTTCTTGACTTTGTGTTTCTTTGCTGTGGCCTTATCTGCTACCTCGCATGAATTACTGGCGTTGTATAATTTTTTTGTTTGCTTGTTTATGGTCTGCCTGCGTAGTTCTTTTGAGGGTGCATGTCTATAAACCGTAACATTGTCCTGTCATTATGATGTGACGGAAAAAACTGCTAAATAATCTTGCCTGAGTAACCAGTATTGTGTAAATTATAAATAATATTTTTGAGCTTCAAATCAGTCTGAGGGCCACAATTGGCCCCCAGGCTGGACCTTGAACATGACTCCCTTATAAACACTAAAATAAACCCTTGTGACAGTTAAAAGAGTGCTCACTTGTGTAGCTGTTCTGACTGCTGTAGCTGGTCCGGGCCTGTTGAGCCTGAGCCTGAATTTGTGTCTGCGGCTGCGGCTGAGGCGGAGTCTGGGGTGCAGGCGAGGTGAAGAGAGCCTGGGGCGTGGAGCTGAAAGCTGGATTCGGTGCTGGTGAGCCTTGGGGTGAAGCTGTCTGGACCGAGGAAGACGGGCTGAGAATGGGTTGGGGCTGCTCCACCTGGGGCTGTCTGAGGCTCTGCGCTTGCGGCGGGGAGGCTGGCGGCTGCCTCTGTGTGGGCACCTGGGCGAGGGGCGACTGCTGGAAGGTGGGAGGTTGGAAGGCCTTGTCTGGGGTGGAGGAACTACGGGTGATGGGAGGGCCCAGGAGTGCATCCAGGTGAGGGCTGCTGCTTAGGATGGAAGAGGAGGCTGGAGGTGGAGGTGGAGGTGTCGTAGTGGTGGTCGGAGGGGCAGAAGAGGTGATGGACTGGGTCAGACCAGGGAGCTCTTGGCTGGGAGGAGGCCCTGTGTATGGAGGGTTATCAAACAGTCCTCCAAACTCCATGTCCTGGTTGCTGATGAGCTGTAGCATGTCTGAAGAGGAAGAGAGATCACAGAAATCATCACTGCTACTGACCTAGCAGAAAAAAATACAAGATAACTCTGGAAATATGCAGTTCTGACTTGGACTAGTTTCAAATGACTAACACCTGAGTATTTGTTGAGAAACATGGTTTTGGTTTGGGTTTTTGAGTACTAGGGTCAGACTTACCAGAGGCCCCAGGTTACGATTTTATCACGATACTTAAGTCACAATACATTATTATTACGATTTTAAACGTTTTGTAACATGCTGAGTATTTTAAAAACATACGTGTGATTTATTACTTTTGTTAAGTGCAAATTTGTCCAAAAGGGAAACTTTGTCAACAACATACATATGTTGAATCTAATAAGACAAAGTACTAAGTCTTTTGAACTCATTTCACTCATTTTTATTGCAGTAACATGCATCTACTGAACTGAAAACACAACTGATTTTATTAGGCTAGTAAGCTACCAAAAATTTAAGTTGTTTTTGCAATATGGTGTATATATATATATATATATATATATATATATATATATATATATATATATATATATATATATATATATATATATATATATATATATATATATATACACACACACACACACATATATATATATATATATATATATGGTTGATCGGGAAATTTTTCAGAAAAAAAATGCTTTTAGCCTAATTTCTTGTTTAGTAAACACTGAATGAAATAAGCTGAGGTTTGTAATACATAGTTTAACACACACACACACATATATATATATTAACATATATATATATATATATATATCTCAATACTTGACGTTTGTGTATCACTATTACCACACAAAATACTGCAATACTATGCTGTAATTTTGATTCTGTTTTCTCGCCCACTCCTATTGAGCACTGAACAAAACCTCTCAATGGCAAACTGGATCTCCTGCATTTCCATACTGCTCGTAAACCATGCATCAACCCACATGTGGAGTGTTTATGATATAACAGATAAAAGACAGCATTAAAATGTCAGCTACAGAGTAATAATGCTACAAAATATACCTGCTGTATAGAAATAACTTCTTGCGAGAAGGAAGTAGAAATAAAACATCTAACAAAGCTGTCACTGCTGTCTGGGATGAACCAGCCCATGTCAGAATGTACCACTCAAATAAAAATTAAGTATCAAACATTAAAATTTAAATCACGAAAAATACAAAGTCATATTATTCTTTATTTTGCATTTTCCCCAAACCACTAAATAGTTTGAGTGAAATAACTGTTCAGGCAGCTTTAAAGTGCTGAAATAAAGACACTTCTTGCTTGTCATACTCAATAATTATGACATAAATTAGTGCACAAGTAGATGCAAATGTTTTTTTTAAATTTCATTTTAGATTTCTTTTTAATTGATTAATTTATTTTATTAAGATTAGTTATAACTATTTGTTTTTATATTTTCATAATTTGTTTGCCTAAGTTTCTCCTTTTACCGAGAAAGTTTTGTTATGAGGGATGGGAGGATGGGGTTTTGTGAATGTTTGTTCTGTTTATTAAAAATAAACAAAAAGCCAATAAACATAATTTGGAGGGAAAAAAGGCGATATGAATTAGAGCCAGAATTCAGTGATAAACAATATTACATCTGAATGGATAAACTAATTAAACCTATTCACAGTGCATGCAGACATAAACAGTACAAGCTAGTGTTGTCAAGATCATGGAATTTCTGACTTGGATACAAGACCTTGAAAAATATCAATACTCGATATCATTTTTTAAATCTATGGGGAGGATTTCAAATTAAGAGCATGCAAGTTAAAATATTGATGTGAGATAAATATAACAAACATGACAAGAAAAAGGTTTCTTTTCATGGTTAGTAGCAAAAAACAGCAGGATGACTGTAGTCAACATTAAAAATACGAGAGAGTGAGAGAGCGAAGCTTGTGCCGGTGTATCACTACTGCTGAAAATTAGCATTGAAACCAACTTGAAAATTCAACATCCATATGGTTCTATAAATCCATATTTTTGACAGAACTAGTAAAAACAAAGAAAATCCTTGCACACAACACAAACACGCCAAACACCAGGTACACATACTTTACTTTCTACAGATGTTCAACCTGTCTTAGGTCAGACTATTTATAGTAGGCTGTTCCTGCAGCTGTGGAGCAAAGAACTACAAAGGACGAGCAGGAGACTGTCCTAATCTGGTGTACAAAAACATATGAAAGAGTCAGGAAACTAACTTGATTATGGTCTTGCAAGTCTGATGGGTCTCTATTAGCATGACATACACATACCAGACCCAAAATATTTTTTTTCCATACAAACCAACTGTAGTTTAATGAATCATGTTTTAAAGTTAATATGAGAAATACCTCTACAGGTGGTCTGTCTGCTATGTAGTTAAATTCACTATGTTTTGTTGTTGTTTTCTATTTTGTTTTGTGACCAGTCTGTTTTTCTACTTTCCTTCCATTTCCATTTCTATATTTGTACTTTGAGATTACATCTTATATCCTTGTCTTATCTGATAAACTGAAAAAAATCTCCATAAATAATAAAAATACTTATATATGAGAAATAATCATGTTCAAGGTGCATTCAGGGCACCGTTATTCCCCACCCTAGAATTATGCCAAATTAACAAAACATTTTATAGTTTCTAATTTGGACCTGATGATGAAGCTCAACGGGAATACACTGCAAAATAAACCTAAAATCGGAGTTTATGTTGTGTCTGCAGTGAAACGCAGCACCCTGGATTTGTAGTCCAGTGTTTTGTATGAGGTGATCGCTCTTGGCCAATCAGAGCGCGTCTCAGAGACTTGCTATGCCGATCAGCCAAGACAGGGAAGAGAGGGAGCGCTGTCTGTGGCTCAACACGAGGTTACCAGCGAGCAGCATCACCGAGGGTTACTGCCGGTCAAACTGCGGAAGCTGACGAGCACCTATACAGGATATGCCTTACCAACTACAATTTAGGCAATCAGACTTTGCACGAATATTATCATCAGAAAACATATAAGCTATTCTCTGCACCACTGATATGTCTTATTAGATCATGTTTTCTTTCTTTTCACTATTGTTGTGCACTCATATTTGCACAAATTCGCGTGCAGTTTTATTTTAATCATGTAGATTTTTCTGATAAAGATTTTGATGTAATGGTGCTTTTTTATTTATCAGTATTTGAAACTGGTTTTATCTAAACAGTTTTGGTGGTAGGGGAGAATCAATGTAGTGTTTGTTACACGTGATAAATAAATTCTCAATAAAGCCTTGAATACTTTACATCCTTATATTACTTTAAACGAGCGATACTGCACTTAAAATTTTAATACTTGAAGTTCAGTGTTGATGTTACTCCTATACTTTTATTTATAGTCGTTATTTTTTTAGATCTTGTTTTAGCAGCATCTCGTCTTTTTTATGTATGCAGATACATAGGAATAAAAAAATGACAAACTGAATCTTGAATGTGACCATAATATACATAAACATTTGTATTGATACGCCAATATTTAGTTAACGTTAGATATGCACAGGGTTTTGTTTTGTTTATAACGCTGCAACAAACGTAAATAACCAAGGGTTTACGACAAACACGAGAACAAGGTGTCAATAGAGTACGTCATTTTTAAAATAATTATTTTTTTGACAAAAATGTATACATAAAATGTGAGTAGTCGGTCAACTGAGGCGCCGTGAACTCAATCGGGAGGAATGAACGACAGTAACCCCTGTCTGTGGAGGCGGGGCGCACTCACGACCATTAGCAACTGCACGTTAGCTTCACCTATTAGCACAACTAAACTGCGCTAATAATCGGTCAATAATCGATCCTGTTAAACTAAAGAGAGTCCTGAGAGTACAATAAACACCACAATAAACAAGAACGCCTATTATCTATATTTTATCACCTCTACTAACTGCCAACATCCCCAAAATCGTTTTATCAGTTAGCTAAACGGTTAACATTAGCTAGTCTAGCTAATGATGGCTGATGAAAGCTACGCTGTGAGCTGAAGCATTGTAATTTTTTAGTGCTTTACGTTTGTTTAAATTGGGGCTTTTTTTCGACTACACGTTAAATGTAAAACACAGGGGGCAAGTCAGACTAAACACACATGGCATGCAGGAGTTGGCGTTGTGAGCAGTGTTGTTGCTGTTTAGCAAATGGATTAGCTAACAGATATATTTTCTCACCATCAATGTCGCTTAAGAGGGCCGTGTCAATATCGCTGGGGTCATTCAGCGACAGCGTCGGATCCAGGTTATCCAACGAAGGATCGTCAAAAGACAGGCTGTTCATCTTAACTCGTGTGTCTGGCTTTCCAATGAAGATTTGAACTCACTCAAAAAAAAAGGAAACTTCTCACAAATGTTCCTACATTTGCCAAAGCATCGTATCCCCAGTGTACGTTAAAAAAAACGCGAAAACTGAGCTGCAACTTTTTATTGATGTGTCAATTAACTACTCAGTCCTTCCCCCATGATCGTCCAGGGAAACTTGTCAAACCAAACCAAACACTGAAGCTCATTCAGTACTAACCTGCTAACGGCGGCGGCAGAAAGGACCCACCTAGCCGACGGTGATTGACAGGCTCAGCAGCCAATCACAGCCTTCGTGCTGGATTCCCACGTCCTCTCCTTCTCTGGTTGTTTTGGTTATTTGACTGAAGACGTGACAGCATGTGCAGCATATGCTATGATTTTATATCACGACAATCTACAATTAGACATGCTTTGATTTCTTGGAAAAAAAAATGTGGAGAGGCAGCGAGAAACTCAGACATGATCCAAAGATGAGCAAAAAGAGAAAATGACCTGAAAACAAGAAGAAAATGTCCTTTAAAAAGTACTAAAAATTTTAAAAATGTATATATTATGCTTTATTTCTGTAACATGATTTAAAATCTAAAATCATTATTAGAAATATAGTTTTCTGTACATTCTCCCTATTTTTAGGATAACTTTTTTATAATCCTTCCATTTTAAAACATGTTTTTGGTCATTTTCTTGCCACCTTTTACCAGTTTGTAGGATATTTCTCACCAACTTGGTTGTTGCCTTTCTCTCCATATTTTTGAAAGAAACAGCACAAGAAAACTGATGTCGATCCTGGTTCCAAAGGGTTAATGTACTCAACAAACAGGTGTTATGGCACCAGAATACCTTTATGGATCTGTTATAAATGTATTATGGAATCATTATCTACCAAATTGCACCCAGAATACTTTATTGATACCAAGGGGAAATTGTGATTGTTAGGGACTGTTCTTCATTAATCAGAGGAGGGGGGTGGCCTGGAAGTGACATTTTTTTATTTTATTATTTTGACTTTCCCCAAAGCAAAACAAATATTTTTAACTCGACCCTCCACGAGTGACTAGCATTAAAAACATGACCCTTCCGCCACCATGAACGAGTTATTATATTTTTAATAACTTACCATTTGATGTATAAAGTTAAAATTTGAAGATGAAATCCTGAAGTTGTAAAAAAGCTTGTTTTTCACTCTTGTTGTGCATGCTTGTTTGTCAGCAAATATGCTTAATTTTTGGCCAAATTTTAAATGAGATTTCGAATAGTGTTATTTTGGTGAAATATCATTATTGTAAGCTTTTATTTAGATTAGGGTTTTTTTTTTTCAGATGGAAGCACTCATCGCACATGATTTGTCCCAAGACCATCTGACATTTGGAAATCCTACAATAATTTCTGTTTATTCAGTTTCTGGCAATGATAAAAGGTGTAATTTTACCAACTTTAAAGTAAATATATTCAAAGACACATTTTCTTTAAAAATCAGTGGTAAAATAATTACAAAATACAGTCATTTGAAGTTGTATGCCCCTCCCCTAAGACAAAATAAAAAACATAAGTTCCTCCCCAGTTCTTAAAAATATGATTTGACATGTCTTCCCCATTTTGTAGAATTACAAGAAAGTAGAAATAAGAGTATAAAAATAAGAAGTATGATACATATAAAAATAAAATATGTGCATTATTCAACAATGTTTATCACTAGCAAGTCAAATATTAAGTACATAAAAACGTAGAAATATATATTAAATATTAATATTATAAAAATGTACTAAGTATGTAAAGTGTGTTAAAAATATGTGCAATATGCTAAATTACAATCTACAAAACTAGTATGTTAAGTTTCAAAAATTTAAAAATATGCTATAATTTTCATCAAAATATGTAGAAATAAGAATAATATGTACAGCATGTGCACTATATGCTGAATACATTCAAGGGGTGTTGGTGAGAATAAATAAGTATACTGAATAATATTGCACAGTTAAGGCAGTGTTGCAAGGATTAATTGTACCTTTAAGTCACTGTTGCACAGTTGAAATATAATAATAATGGAATTATAAATGCTGATTGATATATTAAATCGTATATATAATAAATTAACCCACCCTATTTATGTCAATATCAGTGATATATATCACCAAACAGTGTATTTTGGGGGGAGACAGCATGGATGTGTTTATTGTGGGCTTGCCTCTAACAGCCAATGAGAGCAGAGTGGGCGTGAACTACTGAAAAACAAGTTTGTCTGACTGGGAGCAGCGGCTCCTCCTGTAGAACCAGTGAAATCGACCAATGGGAAGCTCGCGAGCCGAGTGGGGTGATCTGACGTCACATCTCTGGGTCTAGTGATTACATCATGTGTTTCCATCTTAGAGCAGCAGCAGAGAAATAACCTGCAGGGATACTTTGACATCTGTGGAGGGATTCAGGTGACCTTACTGAAACTAAAAAATAAACATTGTAATTTTTGACCATATACATCTATAATAAAATACTAAACCCATTCCGTCAGTGCAGCTACGCATCTATTATTTGTTTGTAAGGCAAGGCTTCTTCCTGTAAACAACACAGCTAAATTATTAATAATGTAAACAAATGGCAAGGCAAACTATTTTAAGATCAGCATCAGCTAAACTAAAACTATAATGTGAACACGCTGTCACATAAAGACAAACAGGGAACCCCACAAAAGCACAATGGGGAAATAGGTCAGTGACCTACAGTAGCTCTGCAAAGTTGTTGTCAGTACTACCAGAGTAATAATAACAGCCTGTCACTTGTCAGTGATAGGGCGTGGGTTTTTTCTACTTTTTTTTTTTCCTTTATTAGATTTTTATTAACAGGCGAATAATAATGCACATAACACATATGACAAAAAAATCCCCAAAACAATTAGACCAATACAGATTAATACAGGTTATTATATTAAATAAGAATTAAAAATTAAATATAATTGAAAATAATAGGATCCGTTCAGTAATTCAAATTATTATATTGCTATTACTAGTGTATTAAAAAAAGAAATGCATATGACAGGTAGAGAGTAATTATATAGTCCACTCTTCACTCAAGCAAAATTTCTCCCATTTCATGTTGTGTTGTGGTATTTTATGAAGATTTGTAGCAATAACTCTTTCCATTAAGACACTGATTTATACTAAATGTATATAAATTGTTGATATTGCAAATGTATTCCTTTGGGCATATACTTTTCAGTTGAAAAAATGTAATTTATTATGATATATTTCACAGCAATACCCAGCATTTTGAAACTAGTTTAAAATCATAATAATAATGTTCCCTGATAATAATGTATTGTAGGGCCCCAGGTGATTGAATATCTTACTTGCTTTTAGGAGCCTGTCAGTGATACTCTGCAGTAAACTGAAGGAAACAAACTACTATAAAACTGAGTGTTAAGGTTTGTTTACATTTTATGTACTTATCTCTTAGAATAGAGTAGATGACATGTCCATGAACCAGCATAATGGGAGGGGGTGAGAGGCTCATGTGACAATGAATGACCAGTGCGGTGTAAGTTTGAGGCTGGGTTGCATCAGTTTGTGCATGAAGAAGAAGAAGTAGTAGGAGATTGTCACACATCCCTTAATTGTAAAATAACCACAGTTGGGACTTTTTTTTCAAAAAGACATTGTCACAATTCCTTACATAATGTTTTAGGATGGTACTATAGAGAATATGTATTTGAGAAAAGTGTGGTCTAAAGTATTTTCTTACTGATTAAGAGACAAAAGTGACATTTAAATAAATTCACAGGTTCTACTCAGCAAAAACTTTCCTTAAGAGATTCCCTATTTTGTAGTAAGTAACTGAGATAATGAGGTATTTTAACTTTTATCCCATTAAATTTGGGATATTTAATGGGATAAAAGTGAAGTTGACAGAAATGTAAAAACTCAAGTACACATACTCTCAAAAGTACTTCAATAATGTAGCAAAGTATTGTTACTTTGTTACATTACACCACAGGTAAAATCTTAAATTATTTTTTTTAAAAAGTAAACAAAACTAAAAATAAAAAAAAAACCACACAAACAGTTGTGAGGTAGAGGTCACACACTGCTAGTGTTTTATTGTTATTGGGCAGTTACATACGTGCATTAGGTCAAACAAAAATCTGACCATTAGTAATGGCAGCAGACGGCATGGTCAAACAGACATGGGACACCCGCCGACAGAAAACAAGCCTTTCTTCCATGTCCACAAAACATCTGCTGAATGTTCTGCTTCATCAGTATTAAAAGACATTCATTAACCATTTTGAGATAGATAAAAATCAGAGGAATACATGTTGCAGTCAGGACTTAAGCTCCATAAAAGCAATTAACACAACATTAACACCGTTATAGATCCAGAGATACGTAACATACATACAGACTCAAGTTCCCTTTCAAAGGATCTCTTGTTGCATTTTTAGTCTTTGTTCAGCCTGCGTGGTAAAAGTCAAAGTGAACGCAATGATTGATTGTAAATTTAACGCTATTATCTCAGTGACGTGGCAACCACATTAAACCTATACAACCATATGTAACCACAGAGCAATAAAAAATGTTAAAGCTCATTAATCATTAATTTTCTTCAACTAAAACACGTTTAAATATTTAATCATAATACTTATGCAGACACAAACACATTTTTAAATGTCACCATTGCATTTTTGTTAACAAAGTATGACAAATCATGAATATTTCCCTCTGGTTGAAGGCCTATACTGACAACGCATAATTCAACAAGTTGTGTTGATGAATTGGGATGCCTCGATTGACGAGGCTTTTGGTCTTCAATGGACTAAAAAAGAATCTTTTAAGTGCAGAGCAAAGTTAAAACAAACCAGAGCTTCAGCAAAAGAGCTGGAATGAATACAAGATTGCTTTTTTTTGCCTCAAAGTGTGATGTTAAGTACACCAAAGACAAACTCCAGTCACGGCTACTTTGCTGGAATCAGTCAATCACAGAAAATGCTTGGCGGCAGTTCCAACAGCAGCGCATGAATCACACCAGAATAAAAATACGCTGAGATGGAAGTACATCTTTGACTGCACAAATCAAAGAAAGTACAATTCTTTGCTTCGTGCTTCAGCCACTAAAAGATAAATGATGATGGGTGTGGACAAGTTTTTTTCTTTTCTTTTTGGCAATAACTATAAAAATACAATCAGGAGATCAAGTGACACGCAAACCTCTCCGCCTTCTCGATATTACTATGAGCTGATACATTTTTAACCAGATACAGAAACTAATATTTCTGTATTTTGAGGTATATAGATTAAATAGTTTAGAGTAAGAGTTACCTATATGAATACATCCTTTTACAACAGTGTAAGCTATACATTTTATCTTGTTAGTTGATTATGGTGCCAGCGCGAAGTCATGCTGATAATGTAGATGCCATATTCTGTCTTGCATGTGCATGTCATTTTTAATATTCCTAAAAGTTTTTTGCAATCTTAAATTTAACTGTCCATTGATCCATTTCCACGAGTGCTGCAATTACACAGTTACAAAAGTTATGTGCAAAATTAAGTCAATCTAAAGACCATTTCCCCTCCCCCTAGAAAAATAGTAACCATCTTGTAAACACAAAGGACAAAATACAGATTTGTTTTTGCTTCAAAGTGCACAGACATTAATACAGCAGAGGAAGGAAAATGTTCATGATGCCTTAAGGTGATACTTCAGATTTTTTTTTTGAAGTGGGGCTATATGAGGTACTTATCCATAGACAGCATATGTCAACTAGTAAATATCAGTCAGGACACCCTCGCTTTGGAGAAGCAGGCTGAAATCTGACGCTGAAGCTAAGCGATGTTCTGCTGTGGATGGGAGTCAGCGGCTAAACGTATTATAGCCATCTAAAAAAAAACTCAATATCAGTTTCATTTTTGCTATATTTAAAATATCTTTACTGCTTTACCTTAATGTCAGATAGTGGTTTCCAAGTGAAGAGAAAAGCTGTTCTGATGCTTTTGTCAAAGCCAGACTCCACTGAGAAAAACAGTGATTTAACATCACTGAACACAGGAGCTGCTGGTCTACTGCTGCCTCAAACACTTATTTTGTTCGTGTTGTTGTGTGACTTTGGTGAATTCGAACTAACCCTTTTAAACACCAAAGTCCCAACTTAACACAAACTACCTGACTGACGTAGCTGTAGACCAGCAGCTCCTGTTGTCAGTGTGCTAAAATCAGTGTTTATGTCAATGTCTGGTGGCTTTGACGAGGGTGTAGATGGGGAACTGAAGCTGTTAACAGCTTCCCCATCAGAACAGGCTGTCTGACGGAAAGTTAAAGTGGTAAAAATACTCTCAATATAGCATACATTTAAACTGATACTACTTTTTTTAGTCGGTGGGACTTTATTATTTTAGGTGGCTAATATCAGGGTTCCCACACATTTTCACGGGCAACATTTTAAAACATTTCCATGACTTCTCAAGGACCCATGATAAAATTTCCGAGACCATTAACAAAGTACAACCTGAACAGAACTATATAGTATACTTGGCTCCAAGTATCAATCATTGCATTAAAATGAATCAGCAACCTTTTTGCAATCTCTAATAGGTGATTATGTTCATATCAGTTTCAAATAATTAAATCTGCAGAGGCACTGGCATACAAGCACTTTCAGTTTATCAGTCTGGTACTGGCTTTCAAGCATGAGGGAAAAAGGAAATTACTATCATTGTATTCTTAATGCATTTGATTATAAATTCATTTCTGGATAATATTGTGAAAAACAGCGTTGCAACATAAGAATGTAGGCATACGCTTTTTAAGCTTTGTAATTTCACGTGGAAGGTTATCAACAAAAGATTACCGTAACAATTCATTTGTTTACACAGGACAGAATTCAACGACTTTTCCAAAACTTTTGATGATTATTACTACTTCTAGTCTAATTCTAAATCTGTAAATATTACTTTTTTTGTCTGTCTGCTTTTATATAATAACTTCACTATTTCCTTTTTTACATGTTCCAAATAAATCAAATCAAATCACGGAAAAGGAGGCATGGAAAAATGATACTGTAAAATTCCATGGCTTTTCCAGGCTTTCCATGACCGTGGGAGCCCTGTAAAATAAATTTTTTTGTTGCCGTTCCCCATCCACAGCACATCGCTTAACTTCCATGTCAGATTCCAGCCTGGTTCTCCAAATTACACTGACTATACAACAACATACAACCCCACTTAAAAAAAAATCCAGACTATTCATTTAAAATTTATAATAATATTATTATTCGGCAAGTAAAATCTTATCTCTAGTTTGTCATTAAAGCCTTAATATTCTTTGGAATGGCTATAAGAGTTTGCAATTGTTCAAGAGCAGCTTATTTGTCGCAGCTCTCCAGGAAAGACTGATGAGAAATTTTCCATGGGCACGTTCCTTCCCCTTCGCCTTTTAAACTACATAACAGAGAATCCTACCTGGTGCTTTTTTAGATTGTTTTTAGTCCCTTTGGTTAAAGGAATGCTTGCATTCACTCATAAAGATTAGCTATGATTTAGCTATTATATTCCTAGTCAGCAAAATTAGCCTGCTAACATGAGTCTGCACTGCCTCAGGCAAAGTGGGTCATAAAACCTGTTGCCATTCCACACATATCTCAGTATTAAAAGCATGAATAGAAGTCGAACTGGAGTATTTGTGGAGAAAAAAAAGCATGGATCGACCATACCCACAGCACTAGTGCATAGTACAGAACAAACCATTAAAATAATAAATGCATAAATGAGCAATTAGCTGAATGCAGTAACACAACACAATATAATCCTAATTGTACGCCTCCATACTGACTCAATGCACAGACCTGCAGTGAACTTTTTTCCAATATTCTCGCAGTAATATACTACATTTTTAAACCCCATCCGACAAGTTCGGTTGTCTTCCTTTGGTGGAGTGTTACAAATGAGATTCGGGGCTTTGAGGAGTACATCCCACACCGACAGATTAATACATCCATATTTAGTAAAATGCAACACAGTTGTGCGCAGTAAACATGTTGGACCTCTGCATGTTAAAGCAACACTGTGCGACGAGAATGACAAGGAGGTGGAGAACACTTGCTACACCACTGCCAGTCAGCGATGAAATGGGACTGGAGGGACTGTTTGGGAGGAATCATTTAGGGCGAGGACCTTTAGATGCCCCTGAAGAGAGATTGAGGTTCTCTGAGAACAGTCTACAAGGCAAAGAGGGCATCCTCCGTCCGCTCAGCCTTCTTGTGGGAGCCACCGGGGGCACGAGCAGGGTGAGCGGGGTTAGCTCCAGGGGGAGATGGCAGAGAGTCTGATGCCTTTGCTCGCTCCTCCAGGAACTTATCAAATTCTGAAAGAAAAAAATGGATAAGAAGGTTGAAAATTAAGCAGAATTCACACAGGTAAGAGCTAGAGGAACATATACACATGTGATGAGAGACTATACCTTCACTGGTCACCCCTTCCTCAGCAGCATCCCCTTTCTATCAAGAAGAAAAGAGTCATAAGATAATGAACACATTTTGGCATCATTCGTAGTATTTTCAGTACACCTGGATTCTATTTTTTTTAAATCTATTTTTACAACAATTTTTTTAGCTGGTAGAGCAAAAGTGCTGCAGCTGGCGGCTGTAAAACAGGCTGCAATGTAACTACTCCGGGCATGTTTGCACTCAGTGTATGTTCACTTAAAGTGCTTGTTTGTCTGACAACATTAGAGGATCCCTATAGTCATTTTAGCAGACTTAGAACATTTTTTAACACCTAACTGGATGAATTTAGGGTTTATTTCAAACAAAACAGAGTTGTAGATTCTTGGAAAGGTAAAAATTTACACCAAGATTTTTTATGAATTTCATTTAGTTTCTGTTGACTTTGAATGAAGTTTTTTACGATGATAAAATGACTGTTATTTAAATGGAGTCAGGCAGCTGTGGCGATAGCGATTTTGTAGATGTTTCTGGTTAAACTAGAATTACTGGAAAAGGAAAAAGTCTATTTTGCAGTGATCTTTTCCATAATGTTGAAAGACAGTTATAGTAACAGTCTGGGCTTGTCAGTGGCAAAAACAAGCACTTTTTGTGGATGTACATTTAAGGTGAAAGTGCCCAAAGTTGTTACATCAAAGCCTTGTTGCTGCCTTGAACTGCTGTTACCATTACTCACTTACACAGAAAAACATGGAAAATCAGGGTCCAGGTTGATAAAATTTCTAAGTTACTCTTTAATGGAGCCTTTTTTCTTATTCTAAAAGACAGAAAACAACCTTACTTTACAGTCAGCAACAGAATAAGCTGATACAAAAAAAGCATCATACAAGTCAAATGCCTGTAAAATTCACACAAACTCCATATTCATACAAAGTCGCTCTTGAAGAACCCGTCAACACATCCTTACACACATTTCGCAGGTGAAGACAAGCAATTTTCTTGAGCCTGACTCCACAACCTCCACATGCACATGTTAAAGAAGCCATTTAAACATGACTATCATTAGGACTATGTTAGCATCGGTAAGTCAGACTTCACGGTAAACTGTTATATGTCAGTCATTGGTGGAAATTCATTAGATTACAGTGAATGAAAGGATGTGAAGTGAAAGGAAACTAAAGTCAAATGGATCCAGTTATGTGAGATGGATGGATGAAAAGTGTTATCAAAAAAAAAAACAAGAAAAAAAAGTGTATAGGAGGGAGAAAAAAGAGAAAAAGATATAAATCAAGGTAAAGAAGTCTCACCACGTCAGCACAGAGCCACTCCTCTATGTCATCCATGACAGAGGACTGCGATACGGGGATCTATGGAGCAAAGCCATGGACAAACCAAGGGGTAGCACCAAAGCCACACAACAGAACCCCGACGACAAAAATTGTAACACACAAACACACAAAAATAACAAGGAAAGGAATCACCAAAGGCTCAGAGAGGAAGATGATTTAAAATAAAAATAAATCAAAATGAGAAAATTTGCTCAAAAGACACACTCAACCCCTCTCAAGTCTGTGCTCTTTTTGTTTTATCAAGTGCAACAATCTGCTACTCAGCTGTCTTCAATAAGAAGGAGTTCCCAGGTTGTGTATTGTTCTCATTAGTTCTGTGGTGCTGACATGGCTTAACAGCTGCCGACTAATGTCACACAGCAGTGTTAATTATTCCACATCATTAGTTAATTAGCAAATCGCTCGAACGTGATTAAGAGATTGATTGGATGGGAAAAGCTGAATGCACAGGGACTGTTGAGAGGCAGGGCAATCCCACGGCATACACACTGCACGCACACACACTGCACACATGAACGCTGCACAGCGTGAACTGAGCGTGATGATGTGATGAAGCCACGTCAAAGTGGATGGTGTGCGTTTGTGTTTGTGTTTGTGTGGGCACCAAACCATCACAGTGAATCAGGACTGCTACGACACTATGTTGCATTATGTGCTGTTGAAAAAGGAAACTTGTACAGTGGCTCAAGTTACTGGAAGTCCAGTGACAGAGTGACAGTTAGGGAAATTGGGAAAGTTGCTTGCATGCTTTTTGTTTACAAAAGCAGAAAGGCATCGAGTTTGCAAACAATACCCAAAAGGTCCAGTGTGTAGGATTTAGAGGGATATATTTCTAGATTCTGATTATAAAAAGAAAAATTTGTTTTCTTTATTGTATAACCACCTGAAAATAAGAATCGCTGTGTTTTTAGAATGAGCTGTTTATATCTATATAGGAAGCAGGTCCTCTTTCATGGACATTGCCATGTTGCACTGCCATATTTCTACAGTAGCCCAGAACAGACAAACATACACTGGCTCTAGATAAGGTCATTTGCATTTTCATGTTTTTGTGTCATCAAATGTAATTTAAAGCTCCTCTGGGATGAAATGTGTTGGAAAATCACTCTTTTTTTAAAGTGAGACTGTTTTATTCAGTGTTTTTACGTCTGGATCTTAAGTTGTCAGAGAAAAAAGTGAGCACACATTAACAGATGCTGGGCTAAACGACAGTCTGCGATGTGCCAAAGAGTGTAGGAGAAACAAATCAACTAGTCCCTTTGTTGTTTGAAGAGGAGAGGAACCTTGGCGGATAATTTGCTCCTGGTAAAAACCTCCTGAACAACAAACAAAAGAAGTTTCAGCAGGTTGCAATCTGCAAAATTCCCCTACATCTTCCACGCTGGACCTTTAAAAGTCTATCACATCCTTCCACTGATTATACGGTGAAGCCAAAGTTCACATTTGACGTGGAGCTGATATCAAAGTTGAACAGAGAAAACAAAAACCTTTTCCTGAGACCCTGTTATAGACACTGGTGGGGTTTCCTCATGAGATCACATTTAACGCAGTGAAGGAGCATTTCAAAATAAAAGGCCAAGGCAGTGGGGCAGTGAAAGTCATTCACAGGAAAAAACAAACAAACATGCAGCTGTGTGAACAGTGGAGAAATCTTATAAAAAAGTGTGCAGTAAGAAGTCTGTTCCTCTCATGACTCACAGCAATAACACTGATAAAAGTTCAATTGTAATCATATGTTAACAGTCATAAAATCAACCTAACTGTAAAAGTGTTAGAAATATTACAACTAATGAATCACCTATTAGTTGGTTGATCTAATTCTGGTTAGGGTGAGACATGTTAGGCTGCCATTAGTTACATCTAGTATATTATCTAAGATCCGAAGACAGTTAGAGGACAACAGACAAATACTCTCCACTACACAGCAAACATGATATATTATCAGTACTTTAACAATGTTCAGCATCGCTGATTTAACTGTTGCTGTTCAGCAGAAGTATCTGTTCTTCCCTGTTGTTTTAGTGTGTGACAGTTAAGAGATGAATTGAGCTGATGGAAGTTCCTGGTGGCCCGTCAGGCTCATTAACCATCCATAAAAGAGGTGGCATTAAAGTGAGAGCAAGTAATGGGTATAGTGTTTGACGCCCATGTCAAACCAGTGTGACAGAGGTGAGCAATATGGATAAAATCTTAAAAGTTATTTTATGTCACTTCAGGAATAAGCGCTGTTTTCTGGAAATTAAATCAACAAATGCGTTCTGTCAATTAAATACAGAGAGTGTCTGTTTGTCCTTAATTCAGTGAATGAAATTGAAATTGCAATGAAAAAAGATAATAAAGAGATGGCTACATCAGTAGAAACAGCGCAGCTAAATCAGAACTGAGTCATAAAATGTGTTAACTGGATTGTAAGATTTTTTTAAGTGGAAGTTGTATGAGGTACTTATCCATAATAAGTGCATTTTTATAAATATTATTATGTATTTTAGCATCTTTTAAATGCCAATGTGTCCCTTTGTATCATTATGTGTCCATTCTCTCTAAAATCTGATGTTTTTGCCAGTCCCTGAACGCAGCGCAGGAGGAATTTTTTTATTTTCCTCTGCTGCAGTTTGACACTTGCTGGTTGGATGACTGATCTGTCGACTCGTTCACAGCTGATCAGATCACACAAATGGATGACAGGAGAAGCTGTTTAAGTGAAAGTAAAGTTTTACACCCAACAGAATGAACGGTTAAGTTTTACTTTCAAAGCCTCTTGATGTTCTGCTGCATCATCTAGCGCTCCTAATTAACAGTCCAGCTCCAAAAATCTCGTTGTGGCGGCAGAGGTGACAATTTTGGCAGCCTGCCGCAAATAAGGGAATGTGTGGGAAAGCCTGCAAATTCAGTGAGGTAAAATGACTGTTCTTGTCAATGGAGTCCTGCTTTGAAGGGAGCATATGGCTTTAGTTTTCCACTGGAAAAGACTGTCTAACAGCAAGATGAAGCAGTGAAAATATCCTAAATTTAGTGTACACTTCAACAGTACATTGCTTAGCTTCTGTGATGATGCTCCCGTCGTGCGGACCTCCATCTACTGTAGTTAACACACTGACTATGGTTAAGTACGACATACAAGTCTTCCTTTAAAGTCATATTGCCCAGAGTACAACAGCTGCACTTGACATGGAGGTGGATGTTCTTTGAGGGGAAAACTTTGCTGGTTTGGGACTGTTTGAGCACTCCAGGAACGAGCAGTGAGATGAGGCTGAAAATGAGGAGCAGCTCATGAGGCTTATGGATGATGCCGCAGGAGGCTGAGAGCAAGGGGGGGTGACGGGTGGACACGAGGGAGGGGTAGGAGGACACACTGAGGATAGAGTCCTCACCATTCCTTGGGTAATAAGCCAGCTGTCTATGGGCAGCTCCTGATCTGCTGGGTTATCATCCCCTTTTACCCTCAGCTGAATCAACAACAGAACAACACCTTACACATGAGAAGAAAGGCAGCAGGCCCCACCACAGCATAGCACACAGTGCAGAGAGAGAGACAGAGGAGAAGTCAAATATGCAAGAGGCGGCTGTCATTTATAGGAGGAGAAAAAGAACGTAAGAAAACGGTGAAAGGTTCATTCCATAAAGATGAAAATGAGAAAAATAAAAAAGGGGAAAAAAAGTCCCTCAAGTAAAAGTTTTGTCCAAGCATAGGGCACCTGAGGTAACTAAAAAAAAAAGATGGTATGTGTAATCACCACTGTGTGTGTGTGTGTGTGTGTGTGTGTGTGTGTGTGTGTGTGTGTGTGTGTGGCAGTTCAGGTTTCAGAATAGTCTGCGTACATAGTGATAACCGTGCAAATATATTGCAATGTGTGCTCAAAGTTTGATTTTCTGTACAAACTGATTGGGTGGGCGTTTTATTCAAACACACAGAAAACTGAAATAAGAGGTGTTATCAGATTTGAAGAATGAAAAATCTGAATTCATATTTTTATGTAAAGACAAATGCTGGGACTAATATTTAAATCATATTTTGAGTATTTACTTATAGGCACGTTTTACACTTTCACAGTTATTACATTACAAGGGATTTATTTCAGCTTTTCAGCAATGGTAAGTACGCAAACCTACGTCTTTTTGATCAAAGTTCGAGTATCACTGCACACAAGGCAAATGTCACTGTAGAGCATACAGTATCACAGACCATCACATGCAGGGAGTGACCCAGGGCTGAGGACAGACTGGTATGGGAGAAGTTCATCAGCCATGTAAATAACCCACACTCCATATAAGGGTGAAAGCTGTATCGAACTACATGCATCAGTGTACTCACCCCTCCTGTGTTCTGTTGTCTCACATCCAAAGCCGAGGCCAGGCCGCCCAGAGCCTGAGGGTCCTCATACTTTACACTGCAAACGAAAACAAAAGAAAAAATTAAAAACCAACAAAAACGATAAATGTGGAAAATAAAAGGAAAGTCTCCTGTTAAAGAAACAGATAACCCTAAAATCTAAAAATACATATCTTTCCTCTTACCTGTAGAGCTACTTATCAGTCTAGATAGTTTTGGTGTGAGTTGCAGAGTGTTGGAAATATTAGCCGTAGAGACGTCTGCCTTCTCTCTAATATAAAGAAACTAGATCGCGCTCAGTTGCGATGCTCAAAGTGCCAAAAAATACATTTGAAAAAGTCAACAGAAATCATGACCTGGTTACTCGAGATAATCTACACACCTTGTTGTGAGCATTTTCATGCAGGAGCTATTTTCTTTCCATCTACCTACACCTGACAACCGAATCACCCATAGACTGTATCAAATAATGGATGTAGCTTCTGTGACATCACCCACCGGTTTGTGGACACCTGTTTTGATGAAACCTCGCTACATTGGTGTGTTGGTGTCAGAGGTGACCATATTTAGACGAGAAGGTAGAGCTGTGGAGAAGTGAGCACCTTTAAGATTTAATAAAATGTAAAGAGGTGAAGTATATAAAAATTTGTCCCTGTACGGTTACCATGGATGTTGAAATTAGCTATAGAGACAAAACCTTTTTTTGTAAGCTGTTTTTTATTCTGCTGTAAAGTTGGGCATTTTAACATGGAGGTTTATAAGGACTGAGTTGTTTCTGATGTCAGCCTCAAGTGGTCTTTCGAGGAACTGCATTTTTTGGGACGTGTGTGTTGGCATCATTTTTCGTCCTCGGATGTTGCTGCTTGCGTCCACCATGCAGAAGGAAGCGTGCTTCTGCTGATAGCTCACTAGTGCCACAGAGCTAGCGAACATTACAGCTCAACCAATGAGAACGCCATTATTATTTACATCTTAAACCAGAACAAGCACGAGCCATTCGTCCATGAGTAGACACCTCAGGTACAATACAGATTTGGGGTGAAATGTCCCTTTAAACACTATCAAACAGTAAACAGTACCAAATACCTGGTAATGCTCACCCATTTTGATTATACTATGATGTATTTTATTTCCATGAATATCTGGTCAAATATCAATATTATGTGAGCTTTTTCGAGAACAGCTACAACAGGATTTGATGAGAGTTTTCACATCAGCACAGATAAAAAAGACATAAAGAAGAAAATGAAATGCCAAATGCTGCTGCTATGTGGTACAGACCAACAGACACCCAAAACACCCTTTTGCAATTCTGCAACATTCATCAAGAGCAGAACAAACCGATAGCACTGGAGAAGGTGCCGGAAGAACCAACGTCACCAGCAAAATAGTTAAATAGATAATAATGCAACGCAGTAAGGAAGAAAAAAGCTCACTCTCTTGCCCTTACTTTATCACTTTTACTCAGTCCACCTAAATCTTCAATTTACAGCTGAAGGCAACCAGTTCTTGGAAGAGAAGATACCAGATTAACATCCATACCCTGGAGGTATTCAAAAGCGATTCCAGCAAATGCAGGAGGAAATAAGTCACGTAACAAGATGTAGTGCAGGCAGGCTAAGGGACAGTGGGAACATCCGAAAAGTTTAAACTTCATCACGAAAAAAAATACCGAACATCAGGGAACAAACAGTGTTTAAGTGCCTTTGGGTGGATTTTATTTTAAAAATTAAAGGTGGTGATGAATAGCCATTTAATTAAAATAAATTACACCCTGAATAATAACATGAGGGAGGATCTGGGCTGCCCCAGAAGCAAAATGAAATCTAGACCTACTTCTTGCGCTGGTCAGCCAGAGAGCTGCTCCTGGTCTGGGCAAACATGTCGAAATCATCCTGGTTGGGTCCTGGAAGTGAGGACAGGGTGCCGCTCACGCTGTCGGAGGCTACATCTGGAGACAGACGAGAGAAGGCGAGAGGAGAAAAAAGAAGACGAGCAAGGAGGATGGAGGATTATGAGGAAAGCTTCAGAACAGAACGGCAAAATATTGAAGCCTTAACCAGAGTGCTATCGCGTGCAGAGACTTTCTAGAAACCAACAGGGGAGCTAGCAGTGGTAGAGAACTGTCCAGAAATGAGTTATGTTGCTGGGCTCATTTCCCATTAGCAGCCAGATTATGAGCCTTTTTCACACTCTGCTGCTCCTCAAACGGCAGCTCTGCAGAGACCGCAGAGGAGGGATGTTACAGCTCCGGTATGATTGTTGGAGCATCTTTTTTTTTCTCCACACTGCAAAACAGCCCTTTTTTTTAACCCATCTGTTCTTACCAATACTTGCGAGCGCAGATGACAGCGCGGCTGTAGTGGGGTTATGAGCTGGGGAGGCGGTGGCCCCGGCAGGGGAGTGGGCAGGAGGGCTGGAGGTGATCCTGGGTGTGACCACAGCTGGGGAGCCCGGGCCCAGGTCTATCAGGTTGTCCTCTGTGGCCTCATTCAACATCTAAAAGGGCACAGCAGGGAAAAGACAGATGGTTTTCAACCATAATGAATGGATGCAAACAATGTTAATATGCAGAGCTTAAAGTTTAAACTGATGAATGTAACTGAGCTAAGGAGACAGAGGAAGCTTATATGTTTGTTGAGGAAACTATATGTTTCCCTTTGTGTACAGAGGGAACACTAAACATACTACATTTCAACAGGATTGACTATTTACACAATTTGAGACAACACTGAGGGTCAGCAGTTGTGGACTGGAGGCCAAGCACAGGAACAATACTGAAGGTTAAATAAACACAGGACCTGAGAGGGCTGTACCACGAAGCAAGACTAGTGAGTTAGCAAATTATGGTGAGTCTAAAGCCAGTGTTTCATGAAGGGCTGGGCGATATGGAGAAACTCAAATATGATATTTTTTACTAAATACCTCAATATCGGGTTGGCCACAGGTTTAAAGCATTTTTATACCAATTAAGGCTTTATTTATAGATAAATGAATTGAATTAGCAAAGACCCAAGTCCTACTTTTCAAAGGTCCATGTTCATGCCTTCATTACATCTAGACTAGATTACTGCAACTCCTTGTACATTGGCTTGGACCAGTCATCTATCAACCGCCTTCAGCTCATCCAGAACGCTGCTGCTCGACTCCTCTCTGGGAAGAAAAAGCGCGACCACGTCACACCAGTGTTAACGTCCCTTCACTGGCTCCCGGTCCACTTTCACATTGATTTTAAACTTCTTTTAATCGTTTTTTAAAGGCTTTAATGGTCTTGCCCCTCTGTACCTGTCTGAGCTCTTGCATCGCCACTCCCCAACCAGAGCGTTAAGGTCCTCTGAGGTCCCCAGAACCAGACCGAAGTCTAGAGGGGACAGGGCCTTCACAGCGGTCGCCCCCAGACTCTGGAACAGTCTCCCCCTCCATATTAGAACCTCCCAGACCCTAAAGATGTTTAAATCTTCCCTAAAGACCCACCTGTTCTCCCTGGCGTTTCATAAATGAGCACACTAATCACAGGCACTGCAGTTTTTCTACTTTTACTGCTTTCATTTCACTGTTTTAATTTTATTGTTTTTTTAATGTTATCTATTTATTTACTTTTTATGTATCCTATGTACATCACTTTGATTGACTGCTGTCTTCTTAAAGGTGCTTTATAAATAAATAAACTAACTTGAATGCCGTAATGTCCTCCCGATTGCCATACACCTTTTGTCCTCTGGGGTCATTCTGACGCCGCCCTTGTGTGACTGTTATTTAAAGCATATTGTATAAATTGTCAATCAATGTGTTACACCTTTAGTCTTACTTCAGTCTAACCCATTACCACAAATTTTTCCCTTCGTTTTGAAATTTAGGGGCCAATAGCCCTCGTTTACATAAGTACAAAAAACATATTTTGATGGCAAAAGATTTCAAAGGACAACAAGAGGGTTAAGACTTTTTAAGGATCTGCGAGAACCCTGGCTAAGACGCACCAGACGGCCTCTTTAAAGAGAATGGGCACAGAGCCCGAGGAAGAAACAGAGCATCTTCTTGGCACCCGTTATCGTTGACTGATGATTTAGGCTTTGTCGAACCAGCTACAGCTAATAAAGCCTGGTTCTGCCGAGCTCGCTTCGTGGTTCACCTCTCAGATGTGTGAGACAGAAGGCAACAAGGAGGGTGAGGAAAGACCTATAGTGTTTCACACGTGGTACTGATGGGTCTAAGCATTAGCTCCATATAGCAGACGTGTTAACATTCATCGCTCCGTTCGTCCCAGCACTTTGGCTGGGACTGAACCTGGTGCTGGCATCATACTTGCCTCCATCAGCTGGCCACAACACAAACAGACAGAGCAGACAGAGAGATCAACAGAACGCAAACACAAACAGCTATGTGGGATGTAGTGAGAGATGCCCCAACCCTCTGGCGAATCACTGATACTGGCAAATGTACACTCTAAACAGCACACTGGGACTTGTTTTGCTTTGCTCTTCCAGTTTTGATAAAGCTAAAAAGGCAATCCACTTGCATTAAATATTAATGCTGCAGTGGATTATGTATGCTATTATAAATGCTAATGATTAATTCAGATAGTAAAATGGTAAAACAAGTACAACAAATGGCTATGAGGACAGTTTTGTTTGCAACACCCCTCATAGGATCCTTAATGTTAGACAAACTGCCACAGGCGATGCAAATGCAGATGTACCGAAATGTAAAAAGAGATTCAAATTTTTCTGACAACATGCAAAAAGTAAACAGAAAACAAGCAATCCTGGGAGAGAAATTTGGAGCGTTTGATTTCATGCTCTTTGAATGCAGGTTTTCTGTTGATGGTACTCACCCCGTTGTTCTGAGCGGCTCTACCCGACCTGTACCTCTCGTACCTGTGAGCAGCACATAAAAAACTTTGAATGTTTTACCACAAGCTTTGTGAGGTTCAAATGCTTGCACATCTTTCATCTTCAGAAACCTCATGAAAGAGACGTTTTAGCGGTTTGAAGCTGCAGAATGTTTAACAGGAACAAGTCTTCACACGAGCTCTGTAACTTTGAACTTGCAAAAATTGCGTTCAATCTGTGTTGAGCATGTTTTCTTTAAAAAATGTGATTTTTCATCGGCAAGCTTGGGTAAAATCACATCTGCAGCCTCCTCTTCAAAATCATGGACTGAGATACAGTTTGGCAAATCATCAAAGTTCAAGTAAGCACCAATTGTTTATCCATTAAACATACTGGACCAAGTTTTGATCTTACACATGGGCTGCCAAAAACATCTGTTGAACCAGTAAAAACTGTATTGACAGCGAAGATAATTTAAAGGTACAGTTCACCCCAAAATCAAAAATACATTTAGAAAAAAAAAAACGCCTCCATAGCAATACCTCTTTCTAGAAACCATGACCCGGTTACACAGAATAATCAACACACCTTTTTGTGAGCAGTTTCATGTGGGAACTTTTTTCTATCTACTGAACTACACCCGCTAACCGAATCACAGAAGAAAGCGTGCATCTACTCAAAGTCGAGATGCTCGTGCCCATGACAGCATGAGATGTAAACATAAATGGAGTCCTCCGCATGAGAGCTGTTACGTTAGCTAGCTCAGTGGTGCTAGGTGAGCTAGCAGTAGATGCACGCTTCCTTGTGCACAGCGATACAGTTGGTGGATGTAGTTTGGCGCAAATAAAATAGTTCCAACATGAACCTGCTCACAGCAAGGTCTGTGGATTATCTTGAGTGACTGGGTCATTGTTTCTGGAAAGAGACATTGCTGTTGAGTTTTTGTAACTGTATAGTTTTAGCGCATTGAGCACTGCAAGCTGAAAGACATTTAGTTTCATTATATTGGAGAGAAGGCAGACATCTCTACAGCCGATGTCTTCAACTCTCGGCAACTCACACCAAAACAATCTAGACTGATATATAGCGCTACAGGTAAGAGGAAAAATATGTTTTTTTGATTTTAAGGGGTGAATTATCCTTTTAAGGGTTACCAAAAAGTAAAGTCTGATTGATGGTTTGGTTGACTGTACCTCTCATATCGGAGGAAAATGTTGTTGAGGTCATCATTGACATGTAGCAGCTCCTCGGTCACTTCTTCGTTAGAAACTCGTGAAATCAGCTCGACCACTCTCTGCTGCATAGACCTGCATGTTCTGTTCAGCTCCTTGATAGATGGGCACATCAACGGATTGATCAATAGTTTCATTAATGAATAAATAAATAAATACAACAGAAACAAAGGGAGAAGAAGTGTGCATCAGAGAGAAGGACAGGCAGAAAGAAATGAATTCTGTTAACAAAATTAATTTTGACAGAATGGGAGGAGAACAAATTTGTCCAAATACAAAACTGTACAATAAATATACTGCGCATTTGTTTTTGTTTTTTCTTACAATGCATTCCATGTTAGCTCAGCAATATTTGTTCAATTGTGTAAAAAAATTCTGTGAATGCTTTTTCTTTAGCAGCTGGGACAAAAAGAAAAGAAAGAGTCAGAAAAGGCACCACATAACTATGACAACTGGCACAGGCATCTCAGCAGCGGGCCAGATCCTTGCAGCTGACACAAATACCTGAGTGGATTTGGCCTTGGGAGATTAAACTCTGCATGCGTTTCTATACTTCTGGTTAATTGCCAATTCCAGGAATTTTACCTCAGCCAACTGGCTCTTGATAAGCTGCAGGCCAGTTGTGCGTTTCCGCTGAAAACTAAAGTCACTACTCCCCCTAGTGGCAACACATAATTACAACACTACAGATGACTTGGCACGTTGGAAAGCTTTTTGCTTTTTGTTGCTCCAATTTAACATCTTTTAAAGTACCTGAGAATACGTAGAGTAAAATATCTTGCATGTGCCTGTATTTACAGTGTGTTGTTTTAGAGTATATATATATATATATATATATATATATGTATATTTGTTTGTTTGTATAAGCCTCTAGCTTCTTGACCTCTCCTGACCCATTTTTTTTGTTTCTTTCTTTTATTTAACTGAATTTTATGCAATGTTTAATTGTGTACAAAACACTAAAATGAAACTAAAACATTTATAAAGATTTGCTCCAAACTGTCTTCAGATTTGAAACACGCTTCATGTTTTAGTCTCGCAGAGCCAGCCCTATCTCATGCTGTGCTTATGCTGGAGAAAGGTCTGACTGAATCTATCATAATTCTGCACTAAAGGGGAAAAAACGGGTTGTTCTTATTTCTTTAAAGTAATCACAAACATCACGGGGGATGCTAAGCCCAGGATGCAGTGATGGAGCTCTTGCAGAATAGTGTTGGGAGAGAACTTGGTTATAAAAACTGCTTAATCCACCATTGCAGTGCAAAAGTGTGATGGGAAAAACAACTATGCACATCAGATCTGGTGCTGTGTTCCATTTTTGTCAGAAAAAAACTGTTTCCTCCCAGTAGCGCCTGTGTCCACTCCACACAACAAAAACCTGTTCAGACTGAGAATATTATCCCGAAAACAAACAACCATCACTCTGAAGTCCCATTTCTCTGAAAAATACACTCTATCTGCAGTTACAAAGATTCATAGCCTTCCACTACACTACTTCAAGTGACCAAACACACCATTCGTCTGCTCCAATCAGACCCCCAAAATGACAATCACCCATCCATGAAGAGGTACTCTGTTCCTCTTTGGGGGAGTAAGTCCTCACCCTCACTGAAATATGACTGCTGCATGGATCTCTACATAATGCCCACCAGGCAAGAAGGATTTTTTGATAAAGGTCCGACAGATGTGCACCTGGCGGTGAGATGATGTCTTTCTGCATAATAATTAGCGGTGTGTTTCTGTTCGTTGAAACCTAAAACGAAGTGTGAGGAATGGTCTGGCTATGCAAGACCGGTTTCACGCAGCGGCTGGGATTTTGAAAATGGTGACATTCAGGAAGCATGTTATTATCTGAAACAGGCGACCAATAACAGCCAGATGTTTTTTTTAAAGCAACTTCAAGATCACATCAAATTAAAATTAAATTATTAAATTAAAAAGCCACAAAGACAAATTTATTTCTGTTGTTGTTAACTACAATGAAAATTCTTCAGTCGTGTCAGGCACGGCATGAGTGACAAAGTGTGTGTTTGGATAAATTACACCTCATAACATTTTAATGTGCCTCTTACCTGAAGTAGTTCCAGGTCAGAGGCGTCTTCCTGCCCGGGGACCATCTCTGTTAGCATCTCTGACATGACTTTGGTGTTTCCTCTCACTACGTCCAGCTCGCTGCGCAGCCGAGCGATCTGAAAGCACGGAAGGTCAAAGGTCATGTGGACACATTGAGGGCTCATTCAGCGTCAGCGGCACTGCAGATGTTCTCAAAAGCAGTCAACCGCGTTAGAAATCTTTAATATATGCACTTTACGGTTCAGCTGCTAACCTCTGGATAAATCTTTTTTATTGGGCTGTGCAAATACATGAAGTTTCACTTAACAGGCAACACGTGCAGCAGAGAGTTAATTTCATTAGTCAGAGGATGCTGTCGCTGCCTCTCACCTGTTCAGGGGTTGCTGTGATGGGGCTGGGCATGTTGGAGGCCGGTGTGGCAGAGGCAGGGGTCGGGGAAGGTTTTGGAGTCCCGACAGCAGGTGAGGACGGGGCTAGGTACTTGTTCATAGCTGGGTCCACCTCTGGTGTACCCTGGAAATAAAAAAAACCTCTAAGGATATTGGCGAGTGAATACACATTTTCGTTTGTGCTGTATGTGTATTTCTTTCCTCTCACCCTCTGTGGTGTGTGGATGGGAGACAATGCATCCAGATCTGCCATTGGGAACTCGATGCCTTTCCTCTTCAGTTCCTCATAAATATGGACCACACCAGTTAAATCGGGGCTACTCCTGAAGGCATCAGCCCAGGCCTGCCACAAAAACACACACACACACACACACACACAAACAAACACATTGTGTCACACATTAAGCATAAAAAACTAAGTAGACACTGATTTTTTTCTTCTTTTTTGCCTTGTTTGCAAAAAAATGAAAAATTAATGATCAAGGATCTCTCATCCTCCCCGACACACGCTCTCTGAAGTGGTTAATAGACCGAGCAAAGGACAGAAAGACTGTGTCTAAAAGAAGAGTCTCCTTCAACACATCCCTATAAATAATCAGAGGACAGAGGAACAAGAGACGGAGAACACCACCTGTCGGCCGAGGTGACCTCAGGTAACAGGATAGCAGGCTGCACTGTGTGGTGCAACACCTGGGATGTGGAACATGCGGCGCCCACCTGGCTTCCCAGAGAGAGACCACCGCTGACCCACTTACAATGATGACTGTTATCAGGGTTCCCACACATTTTCATGGGCAAAACTTAAAAAAATTTCCATGACGTTTCAAGGATCCATTATAAAATTTCCATTTCAGAAAAGCATACACTTCACTGCGTCTGCAGCACTTGCCAATTTGGTTTACGGTACTTTTCTACACACACCAACACACGCAGGAGTCTCGCTTCTGTTAACTAAAGCTACCACAATAAGTCACATATACACATAACCTGTCTTAAAAAGGAAGACGTGGCCAGCATAAGTCATGTAAATTTAGTTTTCTGTTTGTATCAAACACTAAATCCAGTTGTTACCGTTAATATTCAGTTTGTCTGACTTGACATTGTACATTTTTTAATGGACAACTGTGCATCGCAGTGTCGATGCTGAAATTATATATCATACAGCTCCAAGTCAACGCTAGAAGTTGAGATTGTTAAATTCCATTAATTTCCAAAGTATATATATATATACATATAAACTCATTCAAAAGTAATCCCTCTCAATCATCCCTTTTGACCCAATAGAAGTTTGTAGTGGTCTATTTATTTTATTTTATTTTGTGTTTTATTTATTTTTCCTGTATTTTCATATTTTCTTCTAATTTTGCTGTGTTTGAAACAGTCCTGTGCAGAGCGCACAGTTAGATCAGGCTTTATAAAAAGGTTTGCAACTAAGTGCCAGACTGTAAGCAGCATGCATTCAAGTGAATATTTGTGGACACAATGCCAAAATAACAAAAAAATCACCAAAAGAACAATGCTGGGGTTGGCTTACATTTTCCCTTTTGCTGGCGATACTGTTTACAAATAGTACCCACAACTCCAGCTTACTATACCTTTACCATGATTTCATGATGTCAGTGGAAACACAAAAAAGCCCCAATACCTGTATGAGCGACAGCACTTTGTCTTGAACGATGGTTGGAGGATTGGTTTTGGGGGAGATGATTTTGACCAACACACCATCGATGAAATCTCGGTTGGCCACCTGGATATGAAACCTGTGACCACAGTTTTTCACACATGTCTCCAATACCTGCAGAGGACGGAGACAATTTAACAAGAGACAGAAGCGTGGCAAATTAAAAAAAAAAACAAACTGTAAAGATGAAGACAGCTGAGAAAAGACTTCTCAGTTAGGATGCTCTCATCACACAGAGAGGCTTTAAAGTAGCAGAGCTATCAAAGATGTGGGTGGATATGAAGACAGTTCAAAAGGTATTGCTGCTAAAAACAAAATGAAAGAGCAATATCAGACCAAAAGCTCTGACAGTGGGCAGGAGGGGAGACGTAGCGGAGTTAAATGACCGAGACAGAACACAAAATCTGGAGAGTTTAAACAAGTTTCATGCAGCGTCCAATCTTTAAATGTGGCCTACAAACTGTAACTTTGAACATAGCTTACTAAAAATAAAACCGTCATGTCATGTTGGTTCAATGCCATTTCCGTCCTTCCACTCCTACTCGTGTCTGGTGAATTAAAGGCCGGTTTTATCTGACGACTCTGAATGAAGGACATTGATAAAATGATGATTATAGGTTTTGGTGATAGCCATTTCGAAGCCGTTTCTGGGTAAACTACAGTTACTTCTTTGCAGTTTTATGCCTCTGCGAACAAGTTGCAGTTTACATCCAATGTCTGCACAAACATTACTGCTTTGCACGAATAGTGTCATAATTAGCGTATGAATTTGATCTAAAAACATACTTGGCCTTTGACCTCTGACCACCAAATTGGAATCAGTTCATCATTGAGTAAAAGTGGATGTTTTTGCCAAATTTTAAAAAATTCCCTCAGGGTGTTCTTAAGAAATCATGCTCACAAGAATGAGACAGATGAGGTCATGGTGACCTTGACCTTAGAGCACCAAAAATCGAATCAGTTCATTAATAAGTCCAAGTGGACGTTTGTGCCAAATTCTAAGAAATTCCCTCACGGCACTCTTGAGATATCTCGTTTACATGAATGGGACGAACAGAAAGACCAAAAGATGGAAGGACTGAATGACAGACGGACGGACGGACGGACCGACAGCCCAAAAACATAAAAAAAGCAAAAACTTCTCACCGTTAGCGCCAGCATCACTTCTCTGTAGTTCTTGTTGCCACAGAGTCTCTTCTTCAGTGCCCGCATGGCGTCTTTTGGCCTGGAGGGACACAGCAGAGAAGAAACAGCTGGATAAAGCACCCCAGCTGAGAACAGGCATAACATCTTTGACTTTGTTGAAATAAATGATTTTCTGTGCCATAGTAACAGATGCCAGTCAGTCTGTCAGCGTAGCTGTTTGCCTAAGACAGAGAAGTGCCGTCACACCATCTGTTTCTCTTTTTTCTTTCTTAGTGACTATCTGTTTTCTCCCAAGGCAAAATCAAAGCTGTCCATGCGTGAAGACTTCAGGTCGGCTTTTTGCCTCATACTGCCAGTCTCTTCACTGCAGATGAGACGTAAAAACCTTTTATGAACTCCCTCATAAGCTACGCTTCATTTATTGAGTCAGGGAGGTGAAATACATAGAAATTGATGGAGATGGTGCAAAGAGTCTGATATATATATATATATATATATCTCGCTTCCTCAAACCGCTCTCTCTGTTTCTGATTCAGTATTACAGTTTTCTTTTGTTATTTTTTTTGGTTTTGGATGGTGCATCTGTTGTGTTATATCTTGTTTCAGCACCCAGTAACGTGATAAAACAACATATGTTCACACACAAAAAAAAGTTATTTTCAGTTGCAGAATTTCTCAAGTCTAAACTGTGGAGCTCGCCAGACATTGTCTAACTCGCTGAAACATCTTGAAGACAAGACGTTCTGTGTTCTGTGAAGCTGAACTCCCTCTGTGTGTGTGTGTGTGTGTGTGTGTGTGTGTGTGTGTGTGTGTCCTTGAGTGTGACAGAAAGGGCCCCATGTTGCATGCCAAGACAATGAGTGTGTGTAGGCACGAAGAATGTGAAAAGCTGGGGAGAAAAAAGAAAAGGAAAAGTGCTGAGGGAAAAATGGAAAAAGACAGATTCCAATATCCTTCCTGAAAAGAACGCTCTCTGCATAACGGAGATATTGGCTGGGATCCCCTGACGATTACATTTATTCAGACAGTTTTGTAGCCCAGCAACATAACTGTGATAAATATGCCTTGCTGCAGGTGAACTAAAAACTTTTTCTTTAAGATACATTAACATAAGTGAAGTCAAAGAAAGCTGTACAAGTGCAAAATAAAACAACTATGTTCTTGTACAAAAATATTTGAGATTATTATATGCAGCAATGCAAAACATGATCTGGAGCTGCTATGGTCTGATACAAAAAAACAACATTTTTGGATTCTTAGGTCGGTACATGAAGATTTTTGTATACTGGTAGGAGAAAAGAATAATTTAAATTAAATCATTTATGTTTTTGCAGTCTCGCTTAAAATGCAGAACCTACACAGAGTGCCTGAGGAATTAATCCTAAAACCCGCAAAACCCTGAAAATGAGTTTGCATTTTAGCACTTCTGGTTCTCTGATCAGAACTGAAGAAGCTTCTTGGATGAGAGGCGACACTTCCTCAACGAACTCAACTTTTGGATACCATGACCTCGATGAATGAGAACCTTCATCAACATCCTCTCGTCTTGAAGTCGACAGGGTTTTTGAAAGTGTTTCTGGTTAGATGCCTGAAATAATGTCTGAAGAGACTGACGTTTTGTTCTCCTACATAAAACATGTCAGTGAATACCCCACTTGTAAATCTTAAAGGGTTTATGAGTCTTAAAAATGACAGCTCCTACTAACAAGTATTAATTCTTGAATTATAGCCAAAATCTAATTTTGTGAGGTCACAGTGTCTTTCACCTTTTAGCACCAAATTTTAAGCAGTTAATTGTTGGGTCCAAGTGAATGTTTGTGCCAAATTTGAAAAAAGAAATCCCTCAAGGTTTTCTTGAGATATCGCATTCACGAGAAGGTGACCTTTGAACTATTATCACCAAAATCTATTAATTTTATCCCTGAGTCCAAGTGGACCAAAGAAGTACCTCAAGGAGTTGAGATATTGCGTTCTCGAGTAATGGGATGAATGGTTTATACCCTAACATTTTCTTTTTACCTGATTGCAGTTATGCTTAAAAAATCATAAAAGTTGGGTTAATTTGATCAAAAATGTTTCAGTATCATAAACTTTTGTTTGCAACTGAGCTTTTTTTCTGCAAATAATCTAAAACTCAATTTTAAAGAATACCTTTGACTTTTTGACAAAATCAGGGGGGTGTTAATTTCCTCGTTGGCCTACAAAAAACGTCATCCCTGTGCTTTTATTGTGCGTTACAAACACAGTTGTAATGCAGGAGACTGACATAAGAATTGAATTTATTACTTCATTCAGTCAGTGTCACCTACAGAAAACAAAAGCCTTCTGTAATGTGGTGTCTGCTGGTGAAAAGCAGTGGTCAGTGTATTATTTGTCACTCATTCAGCCAGTGTGACAAAACAATGAAAGATGCATTAAGTTCTGGGAATGACCGATTCAGGGACCAGATGTCTTTTCCTACAAAATGTTGATAAAGAAAATTACAACTCAACAGCAACAATTAACTTCTTGAAGGTGTGGCAGCTCACCCCTCGTCTGTCTCGTTTATGATATCACAGATTTCCATGTTGAGGGTCCAGTCCTCATTCTGTAGGCCTCCGTCTGTGGCCCTCTCTGGAAGAAAACACAAAAAGTTCAACAGAATTTTAACATTTATATGGTGTTATTAAAAAAAACAACTGTGCCAGTGTGCCCCTTAATATTTGTCTGTAACTTTAATTTATGTTACATTTAGGGGTGCAGTGGCCCAACAAAATAAATAAAAGTGTAGAGAACAGACTTCACTTCATTGCAGTCGTCACTGCTGTGTGGGCCACGCGAGAATAACACACATGAAGAAAGCATGTTTTTATTTAATTTACAGTATTGTGTGTTGCGAGGCAGAAGGCTGGTCATGAGTAATGGTGACAAATTGATACTGGCTACTCGGCAACCCAAACCTGAGTGTGGCTGGCACTAAAGCAAATTTTAATTTTGACACCTGATTCACAGTTTGCGGCCTGCCAGCTGCTTCACTAGCGAGCATGACTCTGCATTTCAGTAAGGCTCTGGGGTTGTTGCCTTAGCTAAAGTCGATGCACACTAATTAAAGTGACCCATGGTTTACATAACATCAAAAGTAAAACTGTTGTGTAAGCAAGCCAGCGTGTGGAGACAGACTTCAAAGATCTGTGTCTCTCTAATGTCCCTTTTTACTCAGTTTAAAAGCATAAAGCATAAAATGGAAAATATATTATAAGCCACAAATATTTTAAACAGGGCAATAACCCTTAAAAAAAATACCTGAAAACGAAAGTGCAAAAATTCAGCGCTGAAATTTGTCGCAACAGCTTTGCTGACTCGCGAGGGCCAATGAGGGCATTCCTGCATGTCGAAAAGATGGAAAGCAACCAAATTGAATGTCTTATTCAACTTTTTTTTTTTCACGTTACCAATTTGTAATCCCCAATATTTTGATTAGTAAATGTAATTTAGTTGTTGTGGGAGTGCAGGGATGATAAGATGAATGAATTTACTCTCACTTCAAAACAGCAAAACATACCAAGACAAACTCACGTCATCTGCCGATGGTAAAAGCACGCTATCAACAACACTCCCCCAAACTGCATTTCCCAGAATCCCCTTCTGTCAACTCTGAATTCTGCTTCTTAAAGGAGTAACAGTCTCTGGGAAATGCCTCTATAATGCAGCCCACTACATTATGTATTTTTTCTTAGTAACTGTAACTAATTATGATAGGGGCTTGGCAATATAAACCGTATCGAGATATGAGAGTATATGAGTATCATCTTAGATGTTGGATATTGTTATATCATATAGAAAAAATTGTGATGTTTCCTGATTTTACATGTTGCATTACAGTAAAGTGATGTACCTTTCTGAACTCAATAGACAGCTCTATTTTTCTAATACTTGCCTTTACCCACTTTATATCTACATTACTAATGATTATTTATCAAAAATCAAGTAGTGTTAATATCTTTTCAAAGTAAAATAGTCATTCCCAAAATATTATCACGTCAAAGAGGGAATGCCGTAAATAAAAATTGCAATATTTGATTCTGTCTCCCAGTTCTGGCATTAATGAGATGATTTTGAGGGGATTTAAAAATATTGATATATATATATATATATATATATATATATATATATATATATATATATATATATATATATATATATATATATGTATATATGCCGTGCATTGAGAAATAGCCTAAAAATATCGCAATATAATTTTCAACCCATATTGCCCAGCCCTAATTACAATGCCATTTATTTTGTAATTTAATTATTTTAACTACGTAGTCCCTGACTATGGGTGTTACATAGCTGTATACTCAGTCTTATCTGAAGCTGAAAATCAGAAGCCAGAGAGACCTCCTTTTCAACTCCACCCTACAATTTAATAGCATTTTGGCTACAGCCAGAAAATAATGTGTTTCAGACTGTCGCAAGCTACAGTGATGAAGTGGCATCGCAGTCAACACTGCATTCCTCGCTCTGTCTCCTCCTTCCTCTTCATCCCCTGAATCCATCCATCATGTCAGTGAAAGCTGATATCTTTGAGGATCGCAGTCATCTGGGGTGAATTTCACAGTGAAACAGAAAAAAGGGTTTTCTACCGAAGTGAGCTGTGAGCGACTTCCTGTGACTGACACTCAATAGATTCTCATTAGACGATTCTTGAGCTTGGACAGGAGGAGCTTCTCTCCCTGAAGCCCAGAGGCCCTGAGCAGACTGTCATGCCCAGGCCAAGAGCCTCTCACTGGGCCATGTTGCCTTCCTTTTGGGAGGCTCAACATTGGACAAGCCTGACAGCCATGACTTATTCATGCTCTACCTCCCCTCGCTAATCAACTTGTCACAGACTGGGCAAGCATCAAGAGACAGGCTTCTTTTCTTTTTTTGGCAAACTCTGCGTCCCACCTACAAACACTCTTATCTAATCTACAAAGATAGAGAGAATAAAAAGGAGTTTGAGCAGCATTTAAAAACACTGTGCTGAGTCTTGGTGTTAGGCTGCACATAAAGCACACATACATTCGGAGGAATTAACCAGCTACTGCCACTGGGACATCCCATCTAATCTCCTCAAGTGGATTGTCAGGTCACGACAGGGCAGAGCACGGGTGGCAGAGGAGCAAAGAAAATGGGAAAAAAAATCTGATCTCTCTTTGTGAAATGAGCTGGAACGACACTGAACAATCAGAGCCTCGCTAATGAAGTTAAATGCCCGCTGAGTGCACTCATTCATGGTGTTGTGTCAATCCCCCCAGTCCTGGGAATCGACACACCAGTGAAGCCAGTTGATCACATGGCTGTAATGGTGGCAGGCTGTGCCATCCGCTGCCAACAAAGCCACAAATCTCTGTCCCTCGCTGGCCCCATCTCCGCACGTTTGTCCGAAGACACCTCTTTTCTCTACACATTTCCACTCGTCCTTGTCTTTTATCTTCAGTGTAATTGCTCGCTTTTTTCCTCTGCATACTAGTGGTGACAAAAACATCCATTTATTGATACATATCGATTCTGAATACTTTTAATGGTTTCAATACTAATTTCTTGCAGTATCGATACACCAGTACCAGCTGCGCTTTCCTGCTCTTTCTTTTTGATAATGTTTTCTGCAATCATTCTGCTGTTTACTATGGAGGACTGAAACTGACAACATTGGAAAATAAATAAATAACTGTGTCAATAAATAAATGAAAATGGCAAAAATGACAATATTTATTTAATTTCCTATTTATTTTTCCTCTTTATTTATCAATTTATTCATTTTCAATTTAATTTTCCATTTTTTTTTATCAATTTATTCATTTTCATATTTATTTGCTTAATTATTTATGTATTATTTTCCACTATTTAATTTCACATTTTATTTTCCATTTTACATATTTATTTATTCATTTTTCTATTTATTTATTTATTTATTTTGTTGTGATTATTTATGTATTTATTTATGCATTATTTTCCCTTTCAACTGTAGTGACAGCAGCATGGGTATACAGTCTATGGGGTTTGTGAGTTGTTAGGCAGTGACACACAATTACCGATGAACGTACTTTAAGCTTAAGCTAAATGTTTGTACCAAATTAGTCATGGTATCAAAAACTATGCTGAGAGTCTACTGCATTTGCAGTCATTTACGAGCATGATTAAGCATCCAATAGGTTTCAGAAGCTTCAAATTTATTTTCACGATTGATCCTTAAGTACATTAAATAGCAAATAAGAAGAGTATTTAGGTCAAGATTTCTTAAATTGTAAGTAGGCATGAATTTATTAACCGTTGCTCAATATATCAACACAATTTGGCTTCAAATTTTGCTCTGGCCTCTTGTTTAAGATTGTTTTTAACATAATACCTTAGCTTATTTTCTCAGTGAAATGTACCTTTAGGAGAAAGAGGTACAGCGGTGGAGAAAAGTAGGCAAAGTGAGCATGAATCTGCAGCATGAAAAAGAGAAAATTCATTCACCACCTCTGACCTCTCCATCACCTTCTCAGTCACTTAGGAAATAAAAAACCTCTATAAAAATCTTCACAATGCATCCCCCCTCAGCTCCTCTGTCGACCTTTCTCTCTCATTGTTTCAGGTAAGCTGATCCTTTGCCCTACTGCTGTGCTGTTCAGTACCGCTGCAACAGCCGAACAGACGGCTGGCTCAACAATCCAGCGAAGTGCAGCAACTGAACCGGACCGAGCCGGCTGGAGATACAGCCATCTCTGCAAAGTGGGGAAATCCAAGATGTGCTGCATACAGCCCACTGCATGACCTAGAAGGACCTCTGAAGAGGAGACGATGCTCAAAGTTGGTAGCTGAGGGCCGTCTTAGATGATATGGCACGCAGCAGCTGACCAGTGGGTGGTGGGCAACACTACCCAGGCCAGAGGACAATTCAAAGGCCGTCTGACTGCTACAGACATCCTTCAGCCAAACTGTTTCTATACAGTGTGCTGAGAAGTGATACTAAAGCATATCTGCTTTCTAAGGCTGCCCATTCAAAGTCAGACATAAAATCATCAGTCGAAGACCCTTTAAGTCGAGATAGTTTCAGGTCAAGCAATTTTTTTTTCGTTTTAGGGTTTTTTTGCTAGTCAGGGTGTTTTGTCTTGAACTTCTGAGGACCATTTTGTCCCCAGATTTTGCTAAAAAGCTGAGTGCTCTGACTTTGATGCTACTCTTTGGTACGAGCAGCTTTAGACTTACAGGTAGCGGCACAGGGGGAGAAAGAGACTGCACCGTAAACTGAATAGTGGTGAATTTAGAGCTCAGAGAAAGTTATTACAATGGTAATAGTATTTTCTTTTGGATATTTAGATTCTGCAATAATATTGTTGCACATTTGCAAACTCTTGTTAGCGCTGATAGCTTGTTTACTACATGACCTGAACGCAACTGTAACACTGAACGTCCTGAGGAGCCCCATTCAAACTTAATAACTTTATTTGTATCGATTATTTGTGTTGAACTGCTGAATCTGATTTGACATCTGCATAATTCTGAGTCTGGTACAGCCCTACTAGTTTCTACCCTGTCTTGTTTTTTGTTTTCTTTGTTAGTACATCTTTATATTATGATGACTACGTAATCCCTGACTCTGGTTAATATGATGTTATTGTGCTGTCTTTGTTCCGCCCAGCTGAGAGACAGCAGATGCAAACTAGCTCTTAGCTATAATCTGGTACGGTGCATCAATTGGTAACATTTATGTTTTCAACTGTACATGGTCCCTTTAAAAAAAATTAAAAATTAAAACTAAAATAAAATTGAATTTAGTTAATGAATATCTCTAGTAAATGAAAAACTGATTTGGTAAGAACACGAGGAAGTCTGAGATCTACACATGTGGGCCTTTATTTATGAAAGAGCAATGCTCACTGAGGAAAATATGTAATCACAAATTCTTCTGTGACAGCTGCTGAATTCATTTAAAGGTAAACACAAGTCAGCATTGCGACAAATTAATGTTTGGTCCACATCTGTTCTACAGGGATTTGGCTCCACATTGATAAAACAGGAAATGCTGCCTTAAATCTTAAATCTTTGTATTTCTTTGTCACCACTTAACTAGTCAGTTATTTAGAATCACCATAAAGATATATTTGAAATTATTTCACAGGAACAAATAATACATAAATATTTTTTTTATAACTTTCTGCAAATTTCTGGGGTAATTTTTTTTTTGTTTTTTACTTTACTTTTTTGCTTATTTTCAGGTAATTTTCATCTGACTTTTTTTTTACTAATTTCTTGCTATTTTTAGGCCAGACTTTTTTTCTGTTTCCCTCTTTAGCTTATTTTATTTTTTGCTAATTTTCTGGTAATTTCCTTGCAATTTTTACTTATTTTTAGCTCATTTTAGGGGTCATCATTTCTGATGTTGCTTATTGCCTTCTCCCCATGTTTTTGAAAGAAATCAAACCAATTTGCTTGGGTTTCAAAGGGTTTAGTGTATTTAATACCATAACATTACTTTTGATACTTAAGTTCAGTAAATATCAGAGACTTTTACTCACGCAATATTCTAATAGGCAACCTTACCTTCTACCAAAGTATTTTTCTGCCAAGATATCTGTGTTTTTACTCAAGTTGCAGGTATTTCATCCACCACTGAGGTTTTCAGTCTCTGAGCAGTTTTGCACATAACAAGCAAGATGCAAAGAGAGATGCAACCACACCATAGGGCCGTGCAAGGCCACACGTCTCTCTCCTCCACTGTAGGACGAATAAACAGCACAGCACAAAGTCTGTAGATTTAAAAACTACTACCAACAACGCTGACCAAACAGAGAGTGAGGTTAACTAATGTTTAGGAAAAAAAGGAAACATTGAACTTTATCTTGAAGGCTCTACAAGCCACTTTCAGCCATGTGTGACACTGTGTGTCATTTCATTTCCTTGAAAACTGCTTTACATTATCCACACACATGCAGTGATTCATCGTAACGCACTTGTTTTTTACAGCGGACTAAAGTTAGGGAGGTTAGCTGGCTAACATTAGCTGAAAGCTCATTCCAAGTAGATGACGTTTGCTGCGATGATGCTTGCTAGCTCGCTATTTTCGCACCGTAAACCCTCGTAGTAAAACACCAAATGTTAGTCCACGCTCAAATCGTGAACGGTGGAAGGAGTATCACGTGTGTAATGTGTAATTTCAAGGCTAACGTACCTATACATTGGCCAACGGGGAGTGCTGTACGGATTTCCTAGTAAGAACTCCATCTTGACAACAAACAATCCGCTCGGGAATGACAGAGGCTGAGGCCCAGAGGCGGTACTACTAAGTCCCGCCCACCAAAGGTTTTTATTGGTCAAAATTACACAACGTTCAATATGTATGGCTGGGATCAATGCCAGTCAAATTCAGCAACCGAAGCTATGTTCAACAATCATTTTTTCACATTAAAACGCGTATTTTACTTCATAGCGCTCCCTAATTTTATTTTAACTTTTGAAATCTGAACAAATACGCTTGATTTTGAGTGAGTATTCAGACTGAAGTAAATAAAGTACAGTATTTCCGATGGATAAGTGGAATAAAATTAAAGAGTGGGATAAAAAAATCTAATCTAATAATCTTATTTCTTATTTTAATTTGCGGAACATTCCACGCCAGATGACACCCCTCCTTGTTTCAGAAAGAAATTTAAAAAAATGTCCCGAGTTTAAACCTTTAATGATTTAAATTTTTGTAATAGGGTGTCTAGGTGCGGCACACGAAAAGTGATGCTGATTAAGGTTTCAAAGGGTTAACGGAACATTGGGACGTACTTGAACGCAGCTTAAACTCAGACGGTTGCTTAGCAACAGTGTCAACAACAGCGGTAAGAGGTTAGATACTGACTTACAATTGTTTGTATCAGAAAAAAAAACAACACCTGCTGCTAGATTTTGCGATTTTCGCTGGTAAGTAGTTAATGTTGGCTAATGATAAATCAGCGTTTTTAACTGAGGGAGCTCCAAATCCACAAAATATGATTTTTCTCTGAGCAGAGTGAAGTCAAACGTGCCTCCAGCCACAATAACAGATGGATAAAGAGCCGCTGAGGATCGATGAGGAGATTCTGAGGAGGGCCATAATGGATCAAGCCCCCCCTGAAGATCAGACGAGCCACAGGCATTTTTTAAGGACAGAGGGTATCCACTTTGATAAAGTCCCAGAACTGCGTCTTAACTACAGAAGTGAGTTGTTTTTTTAATCACTGTATGAATGTGTATCAGGCTTAGGTGTTTTAACGAGACTGTTTGTTCACAGACATCCTGATGATTGACCACTTATGGGATTTCACATCCTTGGCCAAACTGGAGTTGAACAGCAACATCATAGAGAAGATTGGGGGCCTGGACCTTCTCATAAATCTGACATGGCTTGGTAAGATGAAGCTTTGTATTCATATTCTGCTCATGCTTGTAATAATTGTTTAAGAGCAAACTTGAGACCTTTCTCTTTAATTTGCTTTAAATCGAATGTTTATTTATACATTTCAGTCTGTTTTACTGTTTAACCAAATGGCATATTATTTTATAATTTTAAACATTTTTTATCTATAATTGTTTGTCCTGTTATCCTTTTATTTAGTCATTATCTACTATTTAGCATATTTATTTATTTATTACAGTTGGATTATCAAATTTCCTACAGTCCTTGGACTCATAATGTTTGAAAAAAAATCTAAGCTTTAAATAGGAAAATTTATTTAAAATGACACTATTCTACATCTCATTTGAAATTTGGGCAAAAAAAAAACAAACGTCAATTTGACGTTTCACAATATCGGACCTTTAAAATATAAGCCCAGTAACAACCAGTATTAATGACAGTAATTCTGAATGTGTCTTTTAGATCTGTCCTTCAACAAAATAAAGAAAATTGAAGGTTTGGAGTCTCTGCGGAAGCTTGAAATGCTGAATTTATCCAACAACAAAATCTCTGTCATCGAAAACATGGACACACATGAGAAGCTCACTCACTTCCTCATTTCAAACAACCACATTGGACAGCAGGACAACGTAACAAACTTTTCTGTCACATTTTATGTGTAGCATTTTTTATTGCAAATATTGTGTAACATTTGTGTTTTGCAGTTTCAGAGTACTACATTAGGGAATGTTGAACATAGTCTAATGCAAACTGAATGCATTTCCAAGGTGCTCTATCTCAGGAAGTTTAAGAACTTGTTCGCTATCAACCTTTTCGGAAATCCGGTCTCCAGGAAGACGATTACAATTTTTTTATCGCAGCCTACTTTCCAAACTTGAAGTTTCTAGACCGCAGACTACTTGACGAGAAGACAGTAAGTATTAACAGTGGTGTGTTTTCACTCAAACCCAAGTTGCAATCTGTTGTCTCCATGTAGATAAATCATTTTTTAAAACATGACTTTGTTGTTTGGAAATTCTACTTGGCTATTTACAATATGTGTCCATGTGCAGAAAAATGAAGCATCTATGAAATACCGCCGGGTCCTGGAGAAGATGAAACATGAGGAAGCGCAGGAGCAGCAAGCTGCCGAGGCTGAGCAAAGACAGGAAGCTGAATTCAAATTACACACAGTAATTTACATTTGGTGATCATCAACATTATTTTTCTACCAAGCTTCCATAATTTGTGTGTAAATCCAGTTCTTCTTCCCTACAGGATGCTTTTGTGGAGTTCCTGAATGGCTCCTACCTGTTTAAAAGCATGTTCAAAGATGACCCAGAGGCAGAGACTCTACACAGAGTGCCTGAAGTGGCTTATCTGCTTCAAACATATCCTTTCTAATCCATGCAGGTGTATCAATAATAATATATAATCTTTTTTTTGGGGGGGGGGGGGGGGGTTGCACATTCCAAATTTTTAATTGGTCAAGGAATAATGTTTATTTTATTTTTGGTATGACTGTGTATGTAAGCACTGCTCTGCAAGTAGGTTTGTATTTGTTATAATAATAATTACTGTCATAATTTTAGTTATTTATTTTATTACCCTTACCCATTACTATTCACTTATTTACATTTGAAAATATGTTTGTCCATGTTTTTCCTTTTATCAAAAAAGATTTGTGATGTCGGGTGGGATTTGTGAGTGTTTGTTGTGTTAATTGAAAATAGACACATAAATAAATAAATAAATAAATAAATAAATAAAAAATAAATAAAAAAATTGAACAAAACAAACAGATAATCTGGGGAAATTATCGCTTGAATTCCTTGACCCTACAGTTACATTTGAGCAGCAGATGGCGGAGCTTTGTATGCAGTTGTTTGAAATAGGTTTGGCTGAGCACAAGCGAAGAGAGACGGAGGTGAACTCATTCTTCAGTGGTCAGACGAAGGCTGTAACAGACTACCAGCTGATTGCATTGAAAATATTGGCAAGTTTTGAGCAGCAACACAAAGAGGTGAGCTGGAACTTTTTTTTTTTTTTTTTTTTTTAGATAATCTGCTTTTAATGATTGTTTTTAGAACATCTTTTATGTTGTTGCTGTTCTAGAGGATATTGGAGCTGCAGCAGTTATCAGACGCAGAGCTGCTGAAGGTTAAGATCGACCACTGCTATGAAGAAAACAACCAGCTCTGTAACAGCCTGATGGAGCTGGAGTTTCAGATGGTCAGCCAGCTGGAGGTAGGTGTGTGTGTGTGTACATACATACTTTCCAGAGGTAGGACCAAGTCATTTTTTTAGTTTTGCAAGTCACAAATAAGTCTCAAGTTTTTGCAGTCAAGTCCCAAGTCTCAAATGCTTTTTAAACAACAGTTTTAAAATATATATATATATATTTACAAAAATCGTGAATGCTTTTTAAAATGTGTATTTTTTAGTTAATTAGGTGCGACTTAACTTAATCATAAAAAAAGCAATGTATTGCATCGCACTTTTATGACATGTAGCACTCTAGAGACCCTCAGGAATTAATCCTAAAAATGAGTTAGCATTTACTTTATACCCACATGGCAAAAACTGTGTGCATTTTTAAAACTTGTTTACTTATAATGCTGCCTCCTACTCATTTCAGGATATCATCAAAAAGTTGGACACCAGCATCTCAGACATGGTTGGCAGCTTCAGTGAAACTGCTCAAGGGATATATCCTTTCTCACTGTGCATCAGCTTAAGAGCTTTGAATCATTTCCCAAAACGCTGGTTCATTACTGTTCTCGGGGTCAAGCTACTGAGACACTGTAATTCCTCATTTGGGGAAGCAACTTGCTCCCAATCCAATTTTAATGTAATCAAATCTGTGTCCCAGAGCCCACTTTGTGTGGTCATAATCCAGTATTGTTAAAGGTCAGTGTTTGAATCACACACAGTGACGCACATGCAGTTTGGCTGCAAAATGAATTGTAATATGATTTAGAGTTTCCATGACACAGTCATACATTTGTACAATGTCGAGATCTGGAGGATAATTATCATGAGAAGATACGAAATATTGCTGTAGCAACTCTGGAGAATGTGGCCAATGACGAGCTGGATGAGGACCTTCCAGATGATGTTAAAATGGTGAGAGTTTTTATTGTAGACCAAACTAGCTGTCCAAGATACAGGAGTACATTATGATTTCTATAGATTATTTGGACTATTAACTGCCTCATAACAAGGCCGCAGGGACTTCTCTCTTTGTTTAATCTCAGAGATAAATAATAATGACTGTGACCAAATAAATTAATTAATTAAATCCGCCTAAACAATGAAAGCACATTGTCTGCATATCCTGTCATCTTGACACATATTGCAGCCACCACTTTTTGTGCAACAGTTAACAACTTTCCTGAAATTATTATTCTTTTCTCTACAAAGGCTACCAACTACAGATTTAAAGGCCTAATGGTAATTTTGCTAAATTTAGCATTCATCATGATAAGAAGAGTATTTATTATTGCAGATATAGCAAAAATAATAGTCTAATTTAAAGAGATTAACCTGACACGAGATGACAGAGATTAACCTGAATGGGTCAGACAAGGTGGGGACTTGGTTTATGACTAGCATCAGTGCATTAAGCCTTTCACACCTGTGTTTTCTCTGTGTAGCTGTTTACGGGACAAAGACACAGTGATGGATGCGCTGTCCACTTGCCACGATAACCACCTGCTGAAGATCAATGACCGAGAGACTCAATTGGTTACACGTGCCAATGCCTGGAAAGTGGCCCTCATTAAAGGGGTAGAGCGCTGAAATTACATTAAAACAAACACCCAAATTATATATTTTCATATAGATGACAAACCTCTCCAATGTACCTAACAGTCTTGTCATTGTTTGTTTTTTGTCTTTATGTGTTATTACAGATTCAAGATGAAGGGCTGAAGAGGAACCGCATGCGCATCTCAGACATCCACAGATATATGGACTATTTGAGGGAGCAGCTGGAGGAGTTGCTGTAGTTTCATCTGTTAAATATTTCCCCCAGAAACATTTGTTTATGTATTTGCTTTTGGAAAAATTGCAATGTGACTGGACAATTATAACAAGTGTCACTGTGTCCAAGTAAAAAATATTTGACTTTTATAATTATTATAATAATTTCACCTGTTCAACTGTTGTTTTTCTGCTTTTGTTTGAGATTAAAAAAATACATTTTTATTATAATTATACTGCTTGAATGCACTTTGTCTAAAAAAAACAACAAAAAAACAACAATTTTGAGTGTACACAACTGTCAGATGACTTTTTATATATACATACGCTATATAAATATGTCGGGCTATAAATATATTTATATATTTTGTTTACTTTATCATATAGTTTTTTGATATGTAAAGTAGAAACTACAGTATTCCAGAGTGGACTCCATTCAATCCAAATTTTTCAATTGTCTTGATCAAAAAAAGCTAAAAAAAAAAAAAAAAAAAGTGAAGGTAAAAAGTACAGATACCACTAAGACTATAAAAATGAGAGAATTTATGTAAAATAATAATTACAATAATTCCATTAATAAAACACTCACTAAATACATTTTTAAGTCTGATGTATTACTAACTCTAGAACAAAACCAGATTTATTATTATTATTATGATAAGTTGTAGTAGTAGTAGTAGTAATAAATCTGGTTTTGTTCTAGAGTGTGAATTTAAAAATCAGACCAAAACAACTACCAAAAACCCCTGAAACCTTGTCATTTTCTCACATTTCTTTCACATAACGATGATAGTAGTGTAGGAGAATATTAAATACAACTCCCAGAATGCATTTGGGTACATTATCCAATAAGATCCATGCTCACCAGTTTCTAGCCAATGAAATTCAGGGAAGCTGTATTCTCAAATCAAACGTTGCAGTATCTCTCCTCAGTCTTTGGTAGTTTTCGGGACCTCGGGGATTAAGTGCAGCTGGCAGACCCTCTGTCAGGACCCATTCTCCGTCCAGCTGTGGTGTGCTCAGTCACAAAGTTCATGACGGTTGCTGACGGTGACACTTTAGCGCTCATCATGCCTGTCCGAGCAGAGTGCTGCAGTACCACCGGCGCGGCCTGCTCATCCTCGGCCTCTCTTGTCCCCCCCGCCCCGATCAACACCTACCAGCCGGGGGTGGCCACATCGCTGCTGTACAGCGGCTCACAGTTTCGGGGTTACCAGAAGAGCAAAGGGAACTCATACGACGTTGAAGTTGTCATGCAGGTAACGTGAGATTGACATGCGCACTTGCTGTTTGTTGTTTTAAATATTAGTTTGTTTATTGTCATATTCAAAGTCAGCATATTTGTAGCCCCAGTTGCTAACTTGCTAACATAGCTGACGTTAGCATTTTTAACGTTTTGCGGTTGACATGTAACACTAACACGGTGACCCAATTTCGCGAGGTAACTTGTTTCTACTGTGAGATTTCGAATTTGGGGCTAATTTAATTATTTTACTATTTCGTCGCATATTTTAAACTACAGATAACACCCAAACACGATAGCATTTTGTGCAACTAGCTACCCAAATATGTGGCTTTAATTTACTAGCATTGACTTTGATGGCAATGTCAACAAAGTTGCTACTATGAAATATAATGTCCTTCTGCATGCCCTGTTTGCACAGTTTATCTCTGTTCACACTGCCATTCCTGCACTTTTTTATTACAGTATTCCAAAAAGAGAAAAACAAACAGAAAACCAATTTGCAAATGTGCTTTTGGGCCACTTTAGATACATAACTATGTGTTCCCTAAATCTCTTTGCAGCATGTGACTGTGGAGGACTCTTATTTGTGTGGATACCTGAAGATCAAAGGCCTGACTGAGGTGAGCTATAAAACTAGGTCAAATGTAGTAAGACTGACCTTTATTCTGTCAAATGCTAAGTACAAACTGGTTTTCATGGTTAAGGGACTGAGAACTGGTTTCAGCTGGCTTGATGCTGGCTAAATTAGTGACAAAGATTAGACAAATGTGAGGTCGTGAGGTTTAACCTCTTTTTTCAGGTCTGCACCACAGTCTGTAGCTTATCTGTGTCAACTGTATACCCATTACATTACATAACATATTGAGGAGTAAAGGGTCAGCTGGTTCCTGGAGCAAATTTTTGCTGTGGCACAGTGAAAGAGGAGTAGGCGGGATGTGTCTGTGTCTCTGTAAAAGTAAAGAGTCATATTCAAACTGACAAGTTGTTAATGAGAAAATTAAAAACAAGAGTACGGACAAAGTGTGTGCCTCCTGCTGTATAATTTGCAAGCACACACTCTGAAAGCAAGGTTGAACCGCTATGAATGTATCCACTTTCTTTTTCCTCCCCGTGTGACAGGAGTATCCGACTCTCACAACATTCTTTGCTGGTGAAATTATCAGTCGAAAACGGCCTTTTTTAACCAGGAAGTGGGACGCAGATGAGGATGTGGACAGAAAGCACTGGGTATGTCCTGTTTGACTTTTATGTTGGTTTGATGATTAAATCAATGCCTTATGACTTAATAAGTTGTGAATATTAACCAACAGAGCACACATATAGTGTGGCATTGTCTGTGCATTTATTGGTTTAGTATTTGCAGATGTTTTTAGTGGCTTGCATCAACATCTCGTGACTTTTTAATTTTGTTTGGCTACGTCTTAATTAACAATAAATGGAGCTGGTTAGAATCAGTGTTGTGAGAAAAGCCCATGGTAACTGTTATAATTAAGTTTATGTCAAGAAATAAGAGGCATCATGACTACATTTACATGTAAAGTATTAAGTTTTTTTGACCTGATTCTGAAAACAACAAAATTCACAGCAAACACAACCCTGGACACTTGATACTTTTACTTAAGGCAAGTACTCGTCTAGGGCTTCCAGGGCTTGGCTGCCAGTGCATATGAATTAGGTAGCGTTCAGCTGTTAGGCTAAAAGTAAGGGAGGTGGTTGGTCGTGGTTTTACCTGTTGCCTTGCTGTCTCACTCCTGATCCGAGGGCCGTCACTCAGTCAGCTCGCTCTCCATGGTCCAACACTGCGTAGTGTGGCCGTTCTGTTGACGGTTCATTTGTAAACATTAAACACGTGTACTGTAACTGGAGATAAAACGCCATAGGGAAAGGAGGAGACTCCAGCGGCTGTCTTCTTCTTGGCATTCAGAAAGATTTATCATCAGCTGCACCTGATCTGAATCATCTCTCCTAATTAATTTGGCAGGCCCCTTTCTAACTAACACAGGCTCTACTGCTTGGGAAACCAAACCCACACAGCCTGACAGCCATGCAGGACAGCCAAATAGGACACTGTACTGTGGCAATGGCTAATGAAAACGAATACCCCTTTAATATTCCTGTTAGCATGCAGCTGTGAATACCAACATGAATGTGCCCCTGCATGTTTTTTATCACGTCAAAATATGGAAATCTGGAGCCGCTTGTGCATTCGTCGAACACATTATTGAAGAGGCTGGCACTGCAGTATTTGCACACATCCAAAAACCAGTTGAAATCCATGTATTTCATAATGTTTAATAAAGGCATGTTTCTTCCTCTGACCAGAAATTTGGGCATGCATCTCCACACCAACCTTGCAAACTGGTTGCAGAGCTGGTTTGTGTACAACAGTGTGGCAAACAGCAGCAAAAAGCCCAACTTGGTAGCATAATTCAAATACACTGTATTCATGTCCAAAGAATGCTCCTAAAACCAGAATTATACCGGTATTTTCCACGTCTTCATCGGAAAATGCTATATTTGGAAAAAGGCCTTTTTCTGAATGTCCAAAAAGAATATGCTGTTAACATGACCCGTATCAAATTCATAATATTTTCATATCTGTAATTAGCGTTTCAACAGTATGAGATTTTCCTGGTGTAACTGTCTCATGGTGGTAGACAGTAGTACACAATGAATAAACTTGACTTTTTTAAATAGAAGTGTGTGTGTGTGCAAAGTCTCTCTTTTGAAAATAACTGAAAATGTAAACAGAGTTGCTCCATTTTAGAAGCATGAAGTGATTAATGAGGATAATTTACACTTCGGGAAATAAGACTTTGCAATCTTAGCTGCAGTTGTTGCGTTGTTATCGTCTCTTACCAGTGTTAAATGAACTCTCACCAGGGCAAGTTCCAGCCTTTTTACAAATTTGCCAAAAGCTTCAACTCGGACGACTTTGACTACGAAGCGCTGGAAAACAGTGATTATGTCTTCATGAGGTGGAAGGTTCGTTCATAATTTTCCTGTCACTTTTCTCTCTGCTTGTGTTAACTTCGAGGTCTAACCACCACTCTCTTTTTTTCCTCTCAGGAGCAGTTTCTAGTTCCAGACCACACCATCAAAGACATTAGCGGTGCCTCTTTCGCCGGTTTCTATTACATCTGTTTCCAGAAGTCCACAGCCACTATCGAGGGCTATTATTACCATAGGAGCTCAGAATGGTAACTACCAAACACTACAAACCAGAGTCAGTCTCTTTTGCCACATTACTACATGTTTCTTATGCTGATGTTACTCTCAATTTTCCTCTGCAGGTACCAGAGTCTAAACCTAAACCATGTCCGAGAGCACAGTATGCCTATTTATGAGTTCCGGTGACAAACGTACACACGAGTATCGAGTCAAAGAGGGGACAGTTCACACTGCCCTGGGACGGGAACAACAGAGAGCCCTTTAGTGCCAAGATCGGAGCTGACCCGTTTTCAGCTGCAAGGGATTGAAAAACGTGGTCAGACCCTCTTCTGGTGGACTGAAAGAAAGAAAGCACGGAGAGAAAAGCGTTTAAAGGAAGACAAAGATCAGTGACAGATGAGTGGTTCTTACAGTCGCTGAAGAGCTCACGTTTACCTCAGATTTCATTTTAAATTTTGTCCTTTTTTCTTTGAGTCTGTTTTTATTTGTGATTTGTTTGCGCTCTCATAGGATCTGTCTCCCTGTTGTAGGACATCAATGTATGTCTGATTTTATTCAGTGGTGATGCGAAAAACATAATTGCCTTTCAGCTAAGAGGTGCAAAAGAAAAAGGGAGGAGTTTGTTTCAGTCAAGCTTAATTTAAATAATCTTTTTTTTAAATATATGACTTTTGACACCCCCATAGCTGAGTATGATGGTGGGGTTATTGCCAAAAAGGTTGCAAAAGTAGCAATGATGAGCAGCGATCTAGTTTTTATGCAAGGTCTGTGAGACTGTGAGTTGTGGTCTGTTAATCAGGGATGTTGTGTTTGGATGTTTACGTGTTGAATAACTGAAAACCAACAGCTGAATGTGGCAGGTGGCTGGGTCGAGATCACAGCGATGTTGACCTCCAGACAGGTCGTTAAAAGGTCCAGTGTGTAGAATTAAGAGGGATATATTGTCAGAAATTGAAAGTAATAATAATAATATATTTTTTTTGTAGCGTCTAATCACCGGAATATAAAAATCGTTGTTAGCATTGAATGAGCCGTTTATATCCACTTAGGGAGTTGCAGATTTTCTACAGTAGCCCAGAATGGACAAATCACGTAGTTGCTGTAGATCATTTTAGTTTCGCGTCAGCTACTGTAGTAGGCAGCCCCTCCATCACAAGCCAGATGGCGTCAGAAAAATACAGATTTTTTTCAGTGATTTACTGGTTTAAATCACGATGTCAGTTTGTTTTTGAGAGGAGGAGACCGCTGTGGATAATTCAGCTAATGGTAAAAACCTCCTGAACATCTAGAGCTTCACAGAAAAGAAAGATAAGCCCGTATTATCATGCGCTGGGCTAGTGGACCTTCTACCAAACGGTGCCGGGAAACACCGTTTTGTAACATAAACAACTGTATTCAGTATTTTTACCAGTTTAAATCACCTGGTCTGTGTGTTTTTGAGAGGAAGAGACCTCTGTGGATAATTTGGCTCCCAATAAAAACCTCCTAAACAATGAACACTGAAGGAATTCGGGAGTTCACGCTTGGCAATCCTCACAGCTAGATGCCGCTAAATCCTACACACTGCTCCTTTAATGACCAACAATTTCCAAGCTGCTGTTTGTCTTAACAACTCAACAAAAAGTCTTCAAATGGCTTCACATCCAAATTTCTCTATGCAAGCCAAAGGTCACTGATCGGTAGGATTTCAAACAGCACCTAACTTATGTCAGATTTTCAGATAATTTATCTTCCAGAGAGATTTATTTATTTTTTAAACAGAGAATGACCTTTAGTGAAATTCATGAGAAAAATGAAGATTTATTTAATACCAGCATTTGAAGCTCAGCCGATTGACAATACATTCCAACTTAATTAGTTTCAAAAAAGTAAAATTTTAGTCACGTAATTGGTGTCGACAAACAGTAGACCATAAGATCAGAGATTCTGTCGAGTTCGACTGACTGGAAAAGTTAGACCATGACAAAAGCAATGCAGTGTTTTGAATGTTGATCTTCAATGCAGTCTGTGGATAAAGAATTTAAATGTGGAAGAATGGGTTTATTTTAGTGCTTTTTTGTCTTTGAACAAAGGCACAACAGTCGGGCGAAAGACAAGACGCTCCATATAATATGTTCATGTACACAACAATCATCAGTGGAAAATACGTGTTAAAAGAAGCACCTTTTGTGGCTCCTGTAGAAAAGTCTAAAATAGTGACGAGAGATGGAGGAAGAACGAAACCTTTGATGCTGCCTTACTATTATAAATGTTTGTAAAGCCTCCTTTTTTTAAAAAAAAGACAAATTATTAGGTTAGTAATGTTTTATTTAAATGAAATCATGAAATTATATTTCGGTGTTGGGGAGAAAATGTGCAAAAAAAAAAAAAGAGAGGAATGAACTTTTGATCAACCACATGAGGATTCTGACGGTTTGTCTTGATATAAAAGTTTTGTGCTGCAGCGTGCATGTACTCCGCCTGCCTCAGTGTTGCTTTATAGACTTTCAGCTGGCTCGGTCGCTTGCAGCATGACAAGTGGACGTAACTGGTTGTGAGAATAATGTTGGCACTATAATTGTTTTTTTTTTTTTTTAACCTAAGTTTGTGGATTGAAGACGCCACAATCCGAACGACGTTACATAACGGAGAACACGAGAGAATGTGCAATGTAAGAAACAGATGTTTATTTGGGAGTGGGTCATCAAAAGTCTTGACTGAACACCTGATTTAAAGGAAGATGATGTATGATAAATCAGTTATGAGTGCATTGTGTGAGGAGAAATAAAGAGTGAATTATTTCATACACGGTTGTATATTCGTGGTGTTACTTCATGCTTTTGATAAACCACTGTTGTTTTTGAGAGTTGTCAGTACAGAAATATAGAATCAGAATTTTTTTAAAACTTTTTTTGTCTTAGCTTTTGTCTTTATTTGATATGACAGCTATTAGTGGGAAAAGAGGAAGAGAGAGGGGATGATATGCAGCAAAGGGCAACGGTTTGGAATTGGACCTGCAGCTGCTGCAGCAAGGACGTAGGTTGGGGCATTTTTAGGATTTGGGGACATTGGGGGCTCAGACCAAACCTCTGCTGGTGATCCTTGCGGATCCTTTTCTGAGATTATTTATTTATTTATTTTTTGATAAACACGCTCTATTTTGATGCTCAATTCACTCTTGATAGCTTATTTACCCTAATTTTTCCTTTTTTTACTTTCTGGATTAATTATGAATTTTGATGCTAAAATATTGCTATTTGTTAGTAATTACTATTGAGTAGAAACAATACTTTATAAAAAGCCATCACAAAAAATATATTGACCAGAGTTGGAAAAATAGTTATGTATGTATTTATGTGAACAGTGGTGGAATGTAATTAAGTCCATTTTTTCAAGTACAAGTATAAACATAATAACAGATTTTTAGATCTGGGCCTTATTATTATTTATCTATTTACACACACACCACGCTGGCTATTCGACCTGTTCTTTACAGAAGTAGTGGCCTACAGTGTGAAATGGATCCCCTTTTAGAGCACTGGTAATCTGGATTTTGTAATCTTGAAAAGTTTTATCTGGATCAGGGTGATCCGATCCAACGCTGCTTTGAAAAACTGCTACAAAGTTATGATGGATTAACTGATCCTGGATGGTAAAAAACTGGATTCCCGACTCTAGACTGAATCTTTTGAACACCTGGGCCGTGTGCAGGATTCAAAACCACAGACTTCACAGCAGTCGGCACTAGATGTCAGTAGTGAACAACAAAAAGGCTCAAGTCTTCCTCTCTTTCAAATATGACCGGCTCCAAAATGCTCAAACCTCTACACCTTCTCCAGAAAATAAAATCTAATAAACTTATTATTGTCAAGTAAATCGACTAAAAAGTGATGTGAAAAAGCAAAAATACAGAGCAATCCCCCTGACCTTGCAGCCGCTCATGCACACACACATCACATAAATGGAGGTAGTTATTCAAATACCTAAAAGAAGCATATTCACGTGAGTAAACGCTGGTCACTTCCATTCCTTTATTATTAGGTCAAATTTACACAGTGGACCAGTTTTATGTGCTGATTTTAGTATTAACATTAGTGGTAAAAATACCACTGTGCTGATTTTAGTATTAACATTAGTGGTAAAAATACCACTGTGGCTTGAACTAAAAAATGTTCAGAGTCAAAACAAATATTTTGTTTTGGAGTTCCTTTTCATGGTTACCAATGGGCTGATGATTAACCAGCGAAGGAGCTTTCTAGATAATTTTAAATTTAAAAATAAAGTGAGTGAGTGCCTGATAAGTGTTGCTTGTGTTTGTTGTACGTGCTAGAGCTAACAAAGAGAGGAGGAAACATTTATTCCTTTCCAAAACAAATGGAAAAAAACAATGCAGGTATCAACTTCCTTATGTGGCTTTAACAATGCTGGTACTTTATTCAGAACTGTTAAGTATTTTGTAGACATTAAAACTCACCGTCTGATTCATTTTAATGTCGATTAGAGTTGTGTGTTTAAGCTGCCACAGTTTCATGTTAAAGGCACGTTACTTTTATGCATTTTGTGGCTGTAATGAGTGAAACCTGCAGTTATCGCTCTCTCTCTCTCTCTCTCTCTGTGTGTGTGTGTGTGTGTGTGAAGGACGAAACTAACTGCATTGTTGTTTTGGTTGCACTTTCAGGTGAGGTTGAAAGCAATTCAGTAAATGTAGGAATCAATTATCAATCTATTATGAAACTTAAAATAGAAACATCAGATGACATTTTTTTTACCCTTTTTAGGAGGCAGGAGTGAAACAGATGGAGAGCAGTTAATTACAAAATAGGATTTACTACAGGATGTGTTTTTCCCTTTGCAACTATCATCTTTTTCCTAAATGATGTACAGATATTTAGGATTTTAAAAGAAGAAAAAGCAGTGCATGCAGCTGCTGTAAAGAGAAAAAAATCTCCCAGGGGTCACATGCCTCCCCACCCCCCTAGGTTTGGGTTGAGTTCATGGATTTAGCACTCTGCTAACTTCAGCTGGGTTTAGCACTCTAACGTCAATGGGGATAAGTGTGTGTGGGTAAGGGAAGCACGAGGATGTCTCCTCAGGTACTCTGGCATATTTCAACCACAACACAACTCAACTAAACACAAGAGAAGCATGGGTAAAATGGCTTTAAAGGCCTGCGCTGTTATTGGGGGCTTGTTTGGGTCCTGAATGTTTACAACATCTGGTTCAGCCTCTGCCCTTCAGCTGTCATCAGCTATCATTTTAGGAAAAGCACCTGCAACTGTTCTGCTCCAAATACACCTGTTTCAAATTCACCTTGTATGCACACATCAGACTTTAATAACCCAGAGTCAAATTCACCATGAATAAAACACCTGCTGACAGAACCACAAACCACAAAAAAAACAAGAACGTGACTAAGAACGTGCTGCCTGACACACACACACACACACACACACACAACAATACATTTGGAGCAACGCTGGACTTTCCTGCAAGTGACGTAGCCTATAACGCCTGACGTGACGCCACACCTGCGCAGGTGGAGCGACTGTAAATAAACCTGCGGAGCATCTCTGCTTCAGTCCCAAAATCCAGCAAGGCTGAGAGTTTTCTGCAGCAGCAAACAACTGGACTATTCAACACACTCAGTCTCTGTCGGTTCATCATGGAGGCGCAGCGGTATCCAATGAGTGTCCGTATGATCGGAGTGATGCACAAGGAAAAGAGCAAAGTAAGCGCACGTGGAGTTTTGCTTTAGCCTAGAAATATTTACATTTTTAATTTTTATGATGATTTTGACCCCCACAGTGTGACTAAAATCTGCATGTTTCTTTTCAAGATGTACATTACCTCCGTGCTTTGGTCGGACCAGAATGATATTGTAGTTTACAGGACTTTGGATGAATTCAAGACAATGCACGTGAGTATAAAATACCGTGGCTCCTTTATGTGTTGCGCGTGTGCATGTGTTAATAACCACGATATTGTCTCTTTATGACAGAAACAAATGAAGAAAGCGTTCCCGGCCGCGAGTAAAACGAAAAAGTCGGACAGAATCATCCCCAAATTTCAAGGTATGTGTTGGTAAATTAAAGCCGCAGTCTTAGCAGGAAATAAATGCATGGCCTAAGTCTATGAAATATCTAATAATACATTAAAATATACATATATATATATATGTTCATTTATTTTTGCCCCATTTATGTATTTATTCCTTAGTCATTTTTTATTTTCTGCTGCTCATATTTATGTATTTATTCATTTATCTAATATTGTCTAAAATGGCACTTCATTGTTTGGACTCTTACTTAAAGCATCCTGTTTGCTTTCAGATAAAAAGTTGAACCAGGGTGGCCAGAAGAAAGGTACCACTAAATCTCTCGTGCGCCTCAAGTTCCTGCAGAAATATTGTGACAAACTTCTGAGCTGCGACCCGCAGGTGTGTCAGTCTGCAGACCTCATCCAGTTCTTCCACCCCAAAGACCAGGACCTGCAGCCCGAGTTTGCCAAGAACAGGTTGGCTAAACATGTTCACAGCCAGTGTTGGGGAAATACATCCAATGAAACCAGTACTTTGACTACATTTTGCAGTAGCTTGCTCTAAGTTTAATTATGTCTTATTTGCATTGTGACTGTAGTAGTAGTTAAATTACATTTTTTTCTTGTTTTGGCATTTTTTGCGTCGCTGATGTTTGAAACTAACTAAACTTAACACATCTTATCCCTAACCTTGGTTAAAAAAAGTTACATATACAAGAGTATTGTAGTTTTTAGCATAAAAAGGTAGAAGATGTAAAATAATTGCAAAAATAGAGTTTCTTAGCAAGCATGTGGACCAAGATAATGTTAAATGCTGAAAAAGTATCTGCACCAGGAGCCTTTAACCCTTAAACAGCCATTAAATCGCACGGTTGATATTTTTTTACCATCAAATTGCAAATTGCAGATGTTTTTGTACAATGCATTTTGGATTCTTTCAAATTCTATTTTTATATATTAAATTTACTATGTTTTTTTCTACCATACATTTTAAACAGATTTTGTTTCGAGATAAATTATTATTTTATTTGTTTGTTTGTTTGCTACTTTCATTTTTGTTTTTTTAAATTATAAAACATTGACAATTTCTTTTTTTACCATGTATTCTATATATTATCCTATAGATTATTTTTTTAGATTGATTTTTATTTGTATATATTTTTTGTTTATTCATTTGTATGTATTTATTGTAGTTACTTTTATTTTCAGATTTCTATTATATTAACTTTTGCATTTTTACAATGTATTATACTGGGGGGAAAAATCCTCATAAATTGGAGAAATTTGTTAATATATACAGTATATAATGTTGTTGGGGTTTTTTTTGCAAAGGCATTTCTTAGTGTGACTGTTAAAGGGTTTAAAAACAACCTGGGTGACGAGTCAGCATTCCTGCTTTAAGCATTAGATTTGAGCACGAGCTGCTGTTTGTTTTTTTTCTGAAGCGTTTTTTTTATCTCTAAATTAACTCACATCTCTTCTCCACAGCATCATGATCATGCCATCAGAGGATGAAATCAAGACAGGCGCAGGACCTGGCGGTGGTGGCAACGTGACACAGCCGTTCGTCACAGAGACGTACAGATGTGTGGCCCCGTACGAGACCAAAGACACCAAGAACAAACCTTTCAAAGTGGCGCTGGACGAAAAAGTAGACGTACTCATCAAAGACAAAGCAGGTGAGCGAACGTCAGTGTCCTCTTAAAGGTTGAAAGAGACTTAATGGACCCACATGGACTGATAAATGTTAAATATGTGGTCATGGTGGTTCAGGGTGGTGGCTTGTGGAGAATGACGACAAGCGGATGGCCTGGTTCCCTGCCCCATACCTAGAGAAGCTAGATGATGATGATGATGATGACGAAGATGATGTGGATGGAACTCCTGAAAGAGGTACGTGCATGGACACAGTACTTAAATCTTAAGACATTACTGCATCAACACTTGGCTTATTTATTATCTTAGTTGCTTAAATGCTTGCCACCATGTTACGACGTTATTCAAGTCTTTTCTTTCACTCTCAGGAATGCTGTACACTGCAGTCAAGAGCTACAAGCGCACCAAAGATGATGAGATAACCGTGGCCATTGGTGCAGTGGTGGAGGTCCTGCAGAAGTCTGAGAACGGCTGGTGGCTCATCAGGTATTTTACACGTCTGACTTTGGCTGAACTTGTCAAACATCATACCAGCTTCATTATACGATGGAAAGCATGCCGAGACTCGCTTTCATGACATAAGGAAATACACTTGCGTACAAAAAGCTTTAAAGAATCCTTCACTCACAAATTGATCGTTTGTATATCAATTACTCACAATGAAAATTGGAAGAAAACTTATTTTTTTCTTACATGCCTCCACTGAGCAAAGAATCCAAAAACTACAACAATTCTCGATGAACTGGAGTAAATGGGGGCCACATTTAACAACAGCATATCAAAACGTCACCACAGACACATGCATTCTCGTTAAAACCTTACTTTTTAAAACACTTATGCATAAACAGCCTAATGCACGAACAGATAGCTCAATGCAATGCATGAGCAGAGTATGCGGAAGCGTTTTAAATATTAAGGGTTCTAGTAAAAATGCACCTGACCGGGAAGTACTGAGCATAAAACTGGATAAATGAGACATGGATAATACTAGGGATGGGTAACGAAATCCGCACAATTTCAATTTTACACAGGGTGGGAAAGTAATATACAAATGATTATTTTATAGGTGAAGTATTTCTTTTAACTCATTGATTTTAACCCTTAATTCTCGTCTTTGTTTTTCCACAGATATAATGGTAAGGTAGGTTACATCCCCACGATGTACCTGCAGCCCTACACCTACCCTCAGATCCGCATGACAGGCCACCATCAAGATCACAGAGCCTCCTCCCCAAACCAGTTCCTGAGCCTGGAACAGCAGTCCAACCAGCTCAGCCTCTCACAAGGAAACCTACTGCAACCTCCTCCCGTCAGGTCCTCGTCACCTCGCCAAAACTACATACGGCAGAGACCAAACTCTCTTGAGATCATGTCGGAACAACCTTCCCCTCAGCCTGCAGCAAGAACCCCTTCACCCACCACAAGAGTCAGCATCTCGCCTACGACTTCAAACCAAGCCCCTATGCCCAAAATCATGGTTCAGACGGACGGAGAAGAGGAGCGACGTCGTGGCGTCCTGAGAGCGGACAGCGAGGGAAGCTTTATGAGCGACAGCACAGACTTCAGCGATGAACTCAACTCCTCCTGGGCGAGCTCCTCGTCCTTCAACCTGAGCCTGAACCAGAGCTACAACGAGGATCAGCTGCGTCTCAGCCGCACGCCTCCCCCTACGGTGAACCACCTCAGTCCGACAAGCGGCCTTGAGGGTAGATTGATGCCCAGCGTCTCTGATCCCAACCTCTACAAGAGCCCGTCAACACCTAAGGTGCCCCCCAGACCGCGGGCCCAGGAGATCCTCACCCGTTGTTCCACTGTCACCCGCAAGAACGCAGCCAAAGGCAGCCCGTCCCCCACACAAACTGAGATTACTAGTCGATGAAGTTTCTATTGATGTTTGCTTTGTTTTTATGATGAAGAAACTTAAATCTAATCTTAGGATGGGAGCTAATTTAACTCTTTGAAACCTGAGCAAATTGGCTTGATTTCTTTCAAAAACACTGAAAGAAGGAAATGAGCTACGAAAAAGAAAAGGAAACAAAACTGATCAAGAAATAAGTAAAACGTACAAGAAAATTACTTTAAAAATAGGAAAAAAAGAAAAATGAAAGTTTTTTAAGACAAACGAGGAAACAACCTGGAAAAAGCACTTAAGATTTTACAATAATTCTGTAAAAATACTTTTTAATATGTATTTTATAGTCCCCCCACAGCTTTTTCCTTTATCACATTTTTTCCAGAGCTTTTTAAAAAATAATTTTCTAAATCTACTAAGTCGTGGAACATTTCTTACAAGTTGCTCATTGTTTTTTTCCCATGTTTTTGAAACACATTGCACCAATTTGCTGAGGGTTCAAAGGTTTAAATGCTTGTGAAAGGCGTCTGAACGCAGCGCAAGAAAACTGATGGTCAAAGGGTTAACCTGCTTGGAACGCTGACTTGGAAAATAAAAAATAGACAAACAGCAGAAATGTAACTGCGTAATTTCACTGTAATGAAGGAAATGAAGAGAAACTGCACCAGGTGCATTGAGGTGACAGAAAATTCAACAGCTATTATGATTTTTTCCTACTGTAGATGTATTGATAAAAATATGACTTGATGTTGAGTGCACAAACTTTGAAGAAATATTGCCAACAAGAGCACAGAAAATGGACAGTGCACAAAGACCTTCAGCAAAATCGGTAAATATATATGTTTATATGAACTAAATGATTAATCAGAAGACACTGAACATTCATAAAGCAACTCTATTCTATCTGATTCGAATGACTATTTATTTTCCATACTGGAAACCTTGTGTTGTGCTTTATATGCATTTGACTGTGATGAATGCACAGAGAGAGAGATTGATTTGTTTTTGTTACTGCAGCAAAAGTAAATGTTTGAAATACCAGAGTGTGCACGCAGGTCTATTTCCTGTTAACACAGACTCTACTATAAGAATGGGATGTGTGTAAATAACTCTTAAAAATTCACTCCAGAGTCTAACCATGTAAAGTCTTTCTGTATTCATGTTACTGAAAAGCTTGAAGAGAATAAAAGCATTTTTGGGGGATCTTGATGTCTTTAAGTGTCTTGTTTTAAGGGAAAGTTTCATTTAAATCTCAAGTCACATTCTATAGGACCAAAAAAATCGTTTTAAGTAATTTAATAAGATTGTATTGAATATTTTGGGGGGAAAGGTGGATATTTCACACACATCTTCAACCCATCAGCACAGAAGATCTAAAATATCAGCTCAGTTTCAAGGTGGTAACCCAAGATAAGAGTCACTATCTGCCTGACCAAATGTCCCCTCTCGGGTTCCTGACGTATGACTTTGAATAATGACAAGGAAAGTTTTTTTGCAGAACACTATGATGTCACAGTAAAGTTAACTTTTAACCTTTTGAATATAAAATGTTGTTGTATCATTTTAGCCTATTAGAAAGCCCCATCAGGATTTTGCATGCTTCTATGTTAATATTTGTCTATTTGAAATTATATTTGCTTGAATGTGTATGACTGAGACCTATTTTTTTTATACTTTTTACATTGAACATATTGCTGTTGTTTTTTATTTTTATGTTCTTCGGGCATGTCTTTTATGTATTTTATCGTAAAACTGAAGGCAAATTTTCACATTTGTGGACAATAAAGTTTTCGTAATTCATAATGTTTATGGACTTTTTTTGCAATCAAATTGCCGGACAAAGTGTAACTTGTGAAAATTGTTGCAATTTGTATTACTCATTGAAAATCAAAGGCAACTTGTTCTTGTGAGCAGTCATTTTTGTTTGAGACTTTCATGTCACAGATGTCTGCATCTTCACAACCGCAAACAAGGAAATGAGTTTGTTGGCGTTATGTGGGGTACTGCTATGACTGGCAAATTCACAGCAAACTATCATTGGTCAAATCTGCAGAAAAGTTGCGTCTCTGGACAAAATTGTGAGGTCGTGCTGAATTCACGGGGACTGGCTGAACTGCGTAAATAGTTGCCCTTTCAACACTGCCACATCCTAGAGGGGTTATATAGACGTTTGTGTGAAATGTTGTCATAATTAATGAATGAATTTGTAAGTTATGGCCAAAAACATGTTTTTTAAAGGTCACAGTGATATTGCCCCCCAAAATCTAATCAGTTCCTCCTTGAAGTCGAGTGGAGATTTGTACTCAATTTGAAGAAATACCGTCAAGGTGTTCTTGAGATATCGTGTTCACGAGAATGAGACGTACATACGGACCCGCAACCCAAAAAACATAATGCATCTGGCTACGGCTCTCAGAGGCATAAATTAAACAATTGGTTCTAAAATACTTGATTAATTTCATAAATGACTTGTTTCAGCTCCACAGCAGTGTAAACTAAGGCTGTAATTAACAAGCAGTTCAGCATAATCATTTTACTTCAACTTACCCAGCTAAAAGCAGATGTTTGGTTAAAACCACAAGAAATGGTCAGTTGTCATTTATATTCATTATCAAAACTCCTGTTAGTACTCGCATGTACCACAGTATTAGTTGCAAAGTTTTGGATCATTTTTGGGTCACATCCTTCTTTGTTCATGCCAAAAATAATATCAACTGACTCAGTGAGAAAATAAAACTTCACGACACGCCCTGCCCAAATGCTCCTGAGCTATGCTGCAATGAAAGCCAAAACCTCAACACATCCAACAGGGATTTTCTTCATGTTTCCACTGAGCAACTAAAGCAATCACATGTAAATAACTGATGGATTATATTTTACACCATCCTACTTTTTATCAAAGCAATGCTGAATTATTTAATATAAAAAAAAAACCCTCACATAAATCACAAAGAAGATATATTTTTTTAATTATAAACACTTGTAATAATGACATAAAAAAATTCTATGGTTGTATAAGGGAACCTTTTGTATTGATGTAGTCGAGCCGGTAGATCAGGACTACACAACATTGCAGAAGCAGACAATAGCTGCTGGTATCTGCAGCGGGGGAGGATCACTCTTCCTCCATGCCTGAATGGTAATGCAGCTCTGACCTCCTTCAGTCTCTCCTCTTTTCCTCCTGAATGTCCACCTTTGATGAAATCAGGCTGTTAAGTTTCTCTGAATTCTACTCTTTGTGAAAGAACTGATGCACGATTAACTTACTGGCACACGACAGAAAGTCTTTGCGAGCTGCTGAGACGTGGAGTGCACAGAGAGGCCTTTTATCTCTATCATCATCATCACTCCACACCTGTCTCTCGGTCTCTTCCTGCACTGCCACAATGTCAGTGTCAGTCCAGCTAATGGTCCGCGATAAGACGACCCTTCCTGGGGTTTTTTTTCTCCAGGAGTGACTCATCTGTCATCAGCTTGGAGATCCCTGTCAGCTGGCGAAAGTCTGGCATTGTGGAGCTGAAGAAACTTGGAGACATTTCACCACTTTTACTGTTTGATCCTCCTCTTCCTCATCTGAACTCTCCTCGCTTTCAGAGTGGTGGTTGCCGTTTGTTTTGGTGCTCTCTCCGTTTTCTACTCGCCCGTCATTGGCGGAAGCTTTCCTAGTAGCGCTGACCTCCTCCGCCTCATCTTCAGCTGGGCAATTTTGATCTTCATCTTGTCCTCCATCGCTGTCATCTTCCTCTTCTTTCTCCTCACCGCCGCTGCCTATTCCTTTCTCCTTGTCAATCATAAAGAAAGGCTGTGCAAGAGGAGTGGTATCCATTTCTTCATCTTGACCCAGGCTAGACAGGATATACCAACAGGCATTAGAGTCATAAAACAAGCAGGTTAAAATATTCCATGCATCATGCGGTTTCTCCAGGTTTTCGTGGGCTTGTTTGGGATTGTCGGTGCGTAAAACACGTGATTTCATGGTAGCTTTTAAAAAAAAAAAAAAAAAATGCGATACATGTTGCAGCGTTTTTGGGCGTTTCTTTGCAGTAAAATTGCAGGAGCGAGTGAAAATTACAAAAATAGTAGCTTTTTTTGCAGGGTTTCCCACACATTTATTTACTGTCGCAGCCCACCACGATTAAAACATCTGATTTTCTACTTTTGGAGCTGGAACATTTATTAGGTGCACTGTACAAACTGCTGCTGTGGAAAAAAATAACTTATCAAGAGTTCTGCCTGAGCTGCATTTAATGACCAGCAAAAAAAAAGGGGGGGGGACACAGACTGATACATGTAGACACACAAGCAAGAAAAAAAGGTAGAGGCTCCCCTCTTGTATAATTAATTGAAATTGATGGCAACTTGATCAAGAGAGAATAAAACTACACTGTTCTTCTTTTGTAATTTAAACAACAGTGACTCTGCGTATTTATTATATCTCATCTTGATTCTTTCAGCATATGCAATGATCTGAATGCAACAGCCTCTGTCATGGTGATCTGTCTCGTCTGTTGTCTTTTTTTAGCCATTCTGCAGAGTGTTTTGCAGTTGAAAAGTGTTTGTTGAATTGATAATTTTGTCTTTATCCACGTTGCACACATTGCAAAACACTTAACCCTCGATTTCATGATGAACATCGGGGAACTGTCTTGCACTTTCTTTCTGGCGGTTGTTGTTGGTAAGTGAGAGACATTTGTTTCTTACATTTCTGCATCTACACAACCAGAAACAAGGAAGTGAGTTTGGTGATGTTTTGATGCAGACTGCTATGATTGGTCAGAATGGTGGATGATAGGTACATTTTTTTGCAGAATATTTGAGGAAAAGTTGCAATCATTGCGCAGAATACTCGAGGATTGGTTGAATTTGCGGTAATTGTGAACAGGACATTGCAACATCCTGGAGGGGCTGAATATGACACTAAATGTATTTGCCATGCTGTTTTCCTAAATGTAAAGCTTATGATGCATTAAGAACTTTTCTGTTTCCAAATATCATATACAGTAACTCTCTTAGTATCAGTTTCATTTTCCACTGAGCTCACAGTGGAAAAACCAACAGTTGACTTTCTCAGATTTTTGTCAACAGTCAAAGCTTTGCTCATAAAATGAAAATTGTCGCAGCATGCCAAGTTTAATGCCAAGAATGCTGCTCTGCCACCTTCTCATGTTCTCATGTGAGACAGAAACACAACCGCAGTCTTTGTCCTTTTTTGGACCTCGACTGGAACGCTGGCTTATTTACGATATGTTTGACACACATAATGACAATATCTTGTTACTGTGCAGGAGAAACAGAGTGGTGCAGAACGCAACACCGACTGCACTTCTTGTTGTAGTCAGTGGAGAAGGACAAGGAAGTTAGTGAGCTCTACTCAGTGACCTGAGAGGTTAAATAAAGTGCGACAGACTAAACGGAGCCCGTCTGTCAGTGCAGCAAAGGTATCAATGCATGAGGCTCGAGCAACAAAACCACAGGATCATCCTGCAAACAATAAATCAAACTTAACGTCTGGTGCAACGTGATGTGACGTCCTCATTGCATCATAAATCACTGCGCAGTTAGAGCTGTTAAAGTTAAGACATTTTCTTGCCTTATTTAAGGTAGCTCAACAATGAGATAAGTGGTATTATCACTATTTTTTGTTTGTTTTTATAAATCAGATACTTTATCTTGATTTTAGCACCGTGTAAACAAAGGTTATTGTTGAGCTTCTTTTAGGTTTATCATTGTTTTTAAATGACGGTTTTAAAATAAGCAAATTTTTTCCAGCTGTGGCATTATGATACAGAATATCTGTGGAAGTAAAAATATCGGCACAAGGTAGAGTACTTGCTCTGGTTGAAGGCAAGGCAAAAACACTCAGGGAGAAAAGACGAAGCTGTATCTAATATCGCGCATCGCTAGCTGGCCCTCCCATTGCAAAAAAAAACATAAGACAAAAAACACTGGCCTCAAAAAATAAAAGACAAAAACATGAACATGGCAGATGTTACGGTTGCTTGTCAGCCCCTGTGGTTGGCTTGTCAACAGCACAGTATTGCGATATTGTGGTTATTGCAGCAGCCTTACGCACAGTGTTTTGCGTCTGATAAGCCTTTAAATGTATTAATCTATTGCTCCAACTGGACTAACTGGATCATATTTCATTGTCTCATTGGTGCCATACACAACACGCCTCCACCGCTTACCTGGCTGGTCCTCCGGCGACTCTCATCTTCTGCCACATGTAGTTCAAGAACATAGACGCCTGTAGCAGTTTGCCGATCCTCTGCATGTGTCTCTCTGTTGGAGAAGTAAACGGTCATCATTTCAGCCCAAATTAAAAAAAAAAAAAAAAAAAGTCATGAAATTTCACAATCACGTTTTCCAGGCCTGGGAAAGTCATGGAGTTAGTAAAAATATGTGAGATTGTTACAGTAATCTTTAGTGAATAACCTTCCTTGTGATGGAACGGAGCGGCAAATTGATTTTACGAAGCTGTTGAAGTTATGTAGCTCTAATATGTGTCCGTGTGATTTTTTTTTTTGTTTATCATCTCTTCATTTCGTCCCCTTGTTCCACCTCTCTCTTTCTCCCTGTATGCCAGCTGATGTTAAACAGCTTTAACAAAAAAACGTTAACAACTCTGGGCAAGTACGGCAAGAAAAAATATATTACAGGTCCTTAAAAAAGCCATAAAAAGTTTTAAAATGTTGCCTATTAAAATGTGTGGGACCCCTGGTGCACTCTTTCTATCTTGTATCTGGTGTTTATGTTTTGACCACAGTAAACAGAGGGAAGGAGTCACTTTGGAACAAATACCTCTTCTTTCTGTTTCTCCAGTTCACCACCAATACAATCATAAACCCTGCTGCAACTGTCTCGTATTGGCTCTATAGCTAAACAATTAATCATTTTCAAATCAACATATAATGCAATTTTTAAAATCAAAATAACAGTGATTTAAACAAACACACACAAAAAAAAGAAACGGGTCGGAAACACCTGGTCTCTCGGGCTCCATGTGATACATACGAATGAGAGTAGATGAAGAAAACGACTTATAAAATGTCACGCACAAGTTTTGATGCTCGCAGTGCTACTTTGTGAAGATCGCCAAGACCTGGTATGAGTACGATCCACGTTTTCATATTAAACTGTTTCCTGTAGCAAGTATGTCGTCGATTAAGTGTCTATTAAGATCACAGCAGAGTCTGTGTGTTTCCCGACCACAGCCTGAGACGCTGTTTCAGGAACGAAGTGATAGAGCAACAGTCAGCGTGTATTTAGTTTATGAACACTGCAGCTGGATATCAAAGAGATTCGTGTATCATTTTTTAATATTTGTAAATGGCCTGTTGTTCTGCATCACTTTTTCTGTTCTTTTTTCAGATTTTAAGTCCTGATGATTACATGTTCACAAGGCTTAAATATACAAGTTATGATATTCCACTGTAACTGAAGGTTTTCTGTAATTTAGTAGCTAAATAAAGATGCTACTCATATCAATTCATGCATCAAATCATCTCATTTCATCATAAGTCGACCTGTCCTGCAGTGTTTGTGTTTAGTGTAACCAGTGTTGTGTTGGTTGTACTGTAAAATGGTGTATTGCTTGTGTATAGTGAATAATAGAGATGTAAGGAACAATGAAAAAATTGCACACTGAACCCCAATATTAGTTTTTTTTAGCACAATTACATCATTTTCCAATATCATTCAGCTCCAATTGGCTCTAAATTAATTTTAAGATCATGATATTTGATGGTATATGGTTATTCAACGCTGTATTTTAGTATCTGAACGTTGCACATCACAGTGTGCCTCCTAATCACGACACACTTATCTAATTAAATGGGTTAAAAAGGAAGCTTCAGGCAACAGGGAGCATTCCTCCTGTTCTCGTTTTTTTCCCCGAGAGAGTCTGCAGTGACGCGAACATGACAGATGTCTTTAAACCCAGCCTTAAACCTGTTTCCATCACACGGTCAACAAACCAGTTTTGGAAGTATGCAATCTTTGGCACAGGTTATTGCTTTAGCAACCAAGATGTTGTTCTTATTATAGACTTAATCTCAATGCCAATTTATTGTTGCTCATAATTAGTGTATTTTATGTATTTTATATTGACGTAAAGCGCGCCTGGCAATCTCGGCAAAATATGTATATTTTATGTATATTTTACAAGAAATTTGGGCATATAATGTGAATTAAAGTTCTATAAATTTGGGGATTATCAGGGTGGCTGATTATCGGGGCCGATTATCTGTATCGGCATTTTATTTTAATGATCGCTGATAAAATTAATTAATTAAAAATTCTTTAAATTCTTTTATTTTAATAATTTTAATAATTATTTTTTTACATTTATTTTTTATAACCTAAATTTCCACTTGAATTTAAAAAAAGTTGCTGGGAACTTGCTGCTTTTGATGTTAAACATTTCAGTTTTGATTAAACATTTGCAAAAGGCAATTTAAAAAAAATTTGTATTGGAGTTTGTCATGTTTCAAATTCTAAAAATTGAAAGATTTTCTTTTTTTTATTGTAAATGCATTTCAGTTCCTGATCTCATCAACTAACTACTAATAATCAGTATCAGCATCGGCCCAGAAAAACCATTATCAGTCGACCCCTACTGTAAACACACACTTCCTTCTCCTCTGCCTGACGCATATATTCGCCTCAGTTGGACGCACATACAAACACACAGACACGTCCTCTGCTGACCTGTGTACGGGATGAGTCCCTCGAGGTGGGCTCGGGCGCCCTGATACTGCAGCAGCTCCTCAGGAGGCACATGTGTGAGGAGAACCTGGAGGACGGCTTGGGCATCCTGACAGTTTCTGGCGTTGGTGTTCCACACGGCACAATAGCGCAGGAGCGACTCTGAACGGGGTGGAAGTTGAAGGTGGAAAGGAAAGGACAAAAAAACAGACAGACTTTCTCACCTAATCTATTTGAACTTTAATTTCCTCATAAAAGATTATTTTTTGTGGTTTCTGTATTCCACCAATCAAGAGACTGAAGGACGCCGTAGATCTGTTACCTTTCTGATCCACTCGTAGTTTCAGTACCGTCTTCTCTAACAGCTCGTGGCCATCGTCCACCTGACGGATTGCTACGAGCAACAGAACAAAACGTCAAACACAGTTGTTGTGTGATAGTATGTCTGTATAAGTGAGTGATGTATACAGGTCTGCTCACACCTTTCCTTTTCGTGATTTGTGGTTGAAACACTGATTTTTTTTTGTTCTGTAGTTTGTGATTTTATGTAATTTAACAGCGAAGGAAGCGTGTGCCTTTGGAGGAGCAAAGTCTCATCAGCTGCCACTGAAACACATGCCTTTTGAAATACACGTCTCTAATAATTATTACATTATCTATCAAATAACTGATTTTATAACCACCTGTAATGATATATCATTATAAATAGCACTGGCTCAGGATTACATAACCAGAGACTCGGATGGAAAACTTGCATGTACACACCTTTTCCTGGCTCAATTTATACTACTGTGTGATACCACTTTGCATTATAAGTACAAAACTAAGAACACATCTGCCTTTTGTTTGACACATTTACCTAATGGCAAGGATGAGGATTGCTGATCCTCCCCGTACAGCAATGCATATGAATGACGTCCGAGACTTAAGATCAGTCTTTTCATTGCTTGTATATCTCTCTGGTAAAGAAAAGATTTTTCACTGTGAATTTTATTTTATTGATTTATGTATTATTTTAATTATTTTCTTAATATTGATTTTTTGTATGACTCTTTTTGCATATTTTTTATGACTTAGGTTTTTTTTTATATGTATTTATTTACATTCATATATTTATTTATTTAGTTTTTATGAATGTATCTATTTCTTTCATTTATTGATCTTTTATTAGATATACATACATTTATTTATACATTTATTTATCACAGTTTTATGTATTTATTATGTTTTATTATTTTACATATTTTGTACATTTATTTAATATTCCTTTTTTTTAAATTATTTTTTTCTACACTTATTTATTTCATATAAACGTTTTTTTTTTAGTTATTTGTTATTACACTTTTTAATATTACCCCCCCCCCCCCCTTATTTTTGAAATTTTTTTATTTTTATATTTATTTATTTTACCCCTTTTTTTTTCTTCTTCTTCCTCTTAATACTTTTAGGCCTTTTTGTTTATTTCTCTTTACCACCTCTCTTTCTCTCCAGGTATTTGACAATGTTTATGTACTTGTCTGGAAACAGGCAATGAATCTTTCACACTAGATGACTGATAAATGTATAGCCAGAAAACTTCAATAAACAAAACCAAATTTTGAAGATTTCCAGATTTTTGGGAAGCGTGGCCCTTAGAATTATGATAAAACACCATATTACTGACTACTGTAATAAATCTTTAAATGCCCTTTACTTCGCAAGAGTGAAGTGTCAACTTTAAAACACTGAAGAACATTCAGAGAAAGGGTTCAAAATAATGCTACCACCTACAGAAACATTAGAAATAGTCTGCGTTATGTCCCAGAAACCTCTTTTTCCATGACGGCTATTTAGCTTCACACAAACAAAACGTCTCTGCACTGAGTCACAGGGTAAGACACGAGAGCATGAACATTTGTGGAATCTAGGCGGCTTTTTGTTTTTGTGTTCACAGGCCGCATTAAAAGCGGCTGTTAATGAAGCGTGACGACAGACTGACAAGATAACAAAAGGTGAAGCAATGAAGGACAGAGATGCAGTGAGTACACAGAGGAGGTTCGATGTCTTAAGAGGGAAAACTGAAAAAAAAACGTGTACCCCCTGTACATGTATGTAACCAGTAAATGTTGGAATAGCGATATCCTGCTAGCCTCAGGGTTTAAGACACTTCCCATCTCTCTTTCCCCTCAATTCCTGTTAGACCTCCACTTTCCGCTTGTCAGTACAGCTGAAAATGCGTTTGAAGAGTTGTCAAACAAAAGTACCTTTGATAACAGTGAGCACGGTGTGAGGCTGGTCCAGCGAGATGGCGAGACCCAGAGCCTTCAGGTATTTCTTCTCATGCAGCAGGTTTGACAACTCCTGCTGCCTTTAGACACAAGAAACACACATTTATACACATGATGCAAATATGTTCAAACACAGATCCTCAACGTTTACTGCAAATTAGCTCGAAGACTAATGACCAAAGATGAAATGTCAAAACAAATATGTAGTTCTTCAGTAGGCACGTTTACATGGAGTCTACTAGTCTGATTAGATTCAGTTTAAATGCCCAGTGCTCAATAAAATTATGCAGAAAAAAACATTGTTACATTTTAATCCATAAAAAAAAGTTACATGTAATAAAGTGGACACCAGAGGAAAAAAGTATTGATCACGCCAACTGAATTCTGTTTTATACTTTGCAGAGAAGCCTTTGTTTGCAATACAAGAGTCAACATGCTTCATGTACAGAGAATCAAGTTTTTTGGCTTCTCGTTTTTTTTTATTAAAATAAAATCAATGTTTGGTCTACATTTCACATTAATAGCTGCATTGGAAATATGTGCACTGAAAAAAATGGCGATGTGTTGAATACTTATTTCCCCTTCTGCATGAAATTTCATGTCACGTAACGGTATATATCAAAAACACAGCAATTGTTCTGTTAATACTATTAATAAATGGTTTTAATAACCACGCCATACTTCATAATATGAATATTTTCTTCTTTTATTTTGGCTCAAATGAGACAAATGAAAGGCTCAAAAAAGTGAAACTGAAATTCTTTCAAAATTGAGGCTTTAAGGTTCCTAAGTTTCTGTTTTTGTTTCTGTTTTTACACTGCCACTCTATCCTCGGCCTCTGCATAAATCACATGACCTTGCAAGGCAGCTGCATTTTCAGGATCATGCGACGCTCACAAGATCACACGAGAATCCAGCCCTGGTTTTCGACATAACCTTTCCTACATACAGTTCCAGTGAAAGAGACGGCATTGCCATATCTCTACAGGTGAACAAATTTCTACTGATGAACAGTGTATACCGTAATATCGCCCAACACTACCGGAAAATAATTTTTGTGATATTTGTTAAACAGGCTGGCGTCAAAATGAATGCATGTGTAACTGCATTGTGCCCACATCTGCTAGCAAACATTTAAAATCATTAAACACAATACAATCAATCTGTCTGAGGCATGAAAATCCCTCCTTCTTATCAAAACACCAACCTGCCTGACCTGTGACCCGCTGAGGTCCACCTTAGTCTAACACAGTCTTTGTTTATTTATGGGGCGACTGGATGTCGCAACAAGGGGGACTAAAGTCACATCTGACCTCCGACAAAAGAGGACAAGACTGTTTGTCCAACACTTCAGTTTAAGTGATCAGTCGGAGGTGGAGGGCTGAGTGACATCAGCCACCTCTGGCCCAGTTTACACCAGTTTATACTGTGTGTGTGTGTGTGTGTGTGTGTGTGTGTGTGTGTGTGTGTGTGTGTGTGTGTGTGTGTGTGTGTGTGTGTGTGTGTGGTGGTCAAGTGTCCCTAGTGCAGAGCACACTCCCACAGCATTAGTCTACTAAAGATGGTGAATAAAATAATGCAGGCTATGTGTTTATTTGCACACAGAGACGGAAAGTGATTTCTGATCACAAGTCGGGACACATGTGGGGACGGGTTCTAATAGCAGGTGTGAACAGACACACAGCAGGATTTAAATTTTTGCACTGGATTGTACGATAAATATGACGCAGGCTCTTTATGTAGATGTGTACCCTACGCCGCAGCCCGACATGAAGACCCCAGGAAATGTAGCTATGTGTTGCGGCAACTCAGACCTCCAGATTTTTTTTATTTGCATCAGTGGAAATAAAGGAATATTTATAAAGTAATAATATTTATGTGGAATACGTGTCTAGTATAACACATTTGTTTTGGCGGTGAACCTTGCGAGTTATAATTGAGACAAATCTCGTAACGTTACTTTTGTTAATGTTGCTGTCGGCTTTATGAGAGCAGAGGAAAACCACGCTAACCGCAAGTCTAATTTATGCGATGTAAAATGCCGTGGGCGTGTCTAACAGCGTGTTGTTTTTGTGGTGAAAATGTTTTGTCGGTAAACCTTGTAAGTTATAAAGAAGTCGATCTGTGTGCTTGTGTTTGAGATTGTTGCCATCAAGCCATTTTTTAAAATGTGGATTTTAGGTGTGTGTTTAATTAGTCTTTACAGCACTTCACAGAAACCCCCCCGCCACATCAGCGCAAGAGTATAAATGCTGAAAACAACGTAGGCTCTGAATAGCGTCGATGCACAACTATAAAATCCACCGCTTTCCACTGACTGAATCACCCTACACACATCTTAATACCAGGTCTAAACAAGCTCTCTGATCCGTGTAACTTACTTGAGTATCTGATCCTCCTGTTTGGCCTGCTCCTCTGCCAGCTCCACCTCAGTCACGTCCTAGCAGTGGACAAAAAAACAACATTTTTTTTCGTGGTAATCTCTTAACCCCTGCAGGGGATATTCTTAATTTTGTCCCCCCCAAGAGAAGAAAGAAGTCAGTTAGAGGTCGGCTAAAAACAACTAACGAGATAAGATGTGGACTGGAAATTCTGCTAAAAGGAACTTTAGCAGGTCAATTATTTGCTGTCACAAAGACCAAAATATTTAGCGTCACCTTCTTACTTTATTTGACAACTGATACCAGACATTGTTTCTGAGTTGTTAAACAACAAAACTTCCAAAGAAAGCTCCAAACACTTAATCTGTTGCATCCTGCCAGCACATTTATGTAAAGTTAGGAGAGAAAAGAAGCACTAATGGAAGAATAACTGTTTGCTTTCTTAATCTTACAATCAGTCTTTTAGAAGTTTGATGCAAACTGATCATCCTCCCTCCCTTTACTAAGTTCAACAGGTGACTATTAAGTAAAAGTTACCATCCACACGGCGATGTTAGAGTCTGCAGAGCCCGTCACCATCTTGTCATCCTTGCGGCTGGCGTGGAGACCCCACACTTTGTCCTGGTGGGCGTCCAGCGTTTTCACGCACTCGTTGGTCTTTATGGTCCACAGCTTCACTAAACCATCCGAGCCACTAAAGACGAAGCACAGTTACAACTGTGTAAACAGTCAGTTTTTTTATTTAAAGATGCTACATGACTGACGTGGATCCACATTATCAATTTTTTTTTTTTAAAAGCGATCCCAAACTACATGCCAATTCTGAAAAGGTTTTAATCTGTCGACAAAAAGTTTGTTTGCAGCTATTTTGTGACATCAAATAATTATTACAGTTGTGGAGCAAATGGTAAATACTCTGTGGTTCAGTCCTTTAAAAAGAAAACATTTGCTGCTTTTCAGAGTTTTATATAATTTTGAACAGTGGCTTTTGGACTGTTAGTTGAACAAAATAAGGCATTTGAAAATGTTATCTTGGGCTCTCAGAACTTCTGACAGGCATCTTCACTATTTTCAGACTGTATAGTTAATCCATTTAAAAAAAATAAAAACCTACATTAATTAATACTAAAAATGCTCAATAGCTGACATCCAACACTCAAAACAGTCAGAATGCAGACAAAAAATTTAGCTTATTTTTTGGGTGTGTAGTCGTTTTGCAATGATGGACGATGACAGTCATCGATCAATAAGCACAACATCGCCCATTTCAATCGCAGAGACATCATAAAGTTGCAATTTGACTGTCTTTGCTCATACTGTATAATTCCCTCTTTGTATAAAAGTATGTTGATTTCACTGTTGGGTATCTGAGACCATTGCTTTAAAAATGAATAATAATAAAATAATTAGCAGCTGTATATTATTAAACCCTGTGTGGATGTGAAACTGTTGTCTGGCATTGTTCAGGTCAAACCTGAAGTTAGTGGGACTTTAAAAAAAAAAAAAAAAAAAAATATATATATATATATAAAAACAGCTGACATTTTGACAGCAGCCGAGATCGCACTGTTTACCAGAAATAAATTCGTCCTAATGAGTCTAAAACAGTAATTGCTGTTGGCTGCACAGCACAACTCTTTGCGTGAGCCTCTGTTTCAGAGGTGCTAAAAATAAATGATTTCTGAGGAAAACTGCTGTTTAATCTGGTTGTGACACACTTCAAATTTAATAATTAATCATGTGGTGTCAGGTCAGAGTACTGACTCACTAACTTGCTGATACCCTATCCAGTTTTTTTAGGCAGTATTTGCATCACTTTCCTTACTGGTATCAGTTCATTGTTTTCCTAAAATATTGTTTTTTCTGTCTACAGTCAAACAAAACACATTTTATAAAACAGCTTAGATTTCTTCTTTTGTGTATAAACAGGTTACTTGAGCCTGCAGCAGCTTTTTTTTCCACATTCTTCAATCTTATTAGCAAGCAAGCATGACTGGTTTCCAGAATCCCAGAAATGGATCATTACAGTCAGACAATAAGAGATAACATGATAAGCATACATGAGGGTTTTGAGCAAAGTTTTCCGTATGTGAGGCTGTTTTTAAGAATCACATTGAGTCTTCATAATGTTTCAAAATGAACCTGTTAATGATATGAAAAAAAATTAAATAAAAAAAAAAAAAAGTGTGAAAGTAGGCTCGGGCAGTATCACGGTGTTACAGTATGCCAGGGAAATTAGAAACCCAGACAGTATAATTTTCACGACTGACAAAAATGCTCCTTTTTCTATTAAACTGACACAGAGATGCTGTATTGAGATAATGTAGTGAACAGCATGCACCACCAGGGGTCATGGTAACTGTGAGTGGTGGGGATAATATTACAGGACTGTTAACAGCCGGCCAACACAATATACCATCGTGCAACATACCACAGCGAAATTTCGAAAAGTGGAAAAAAATGATACTGCTAAAACCATCTTCTAAGTGTACTTTTATGGTAGAAAGCTTTGCATGAGAGGTAGTTTAGTTTACCTGGTGAGCAGCTGAGTGCCTCGACTCACAAAGATGACCTTCAAAACCGATGCATCATGACCCTCGAATGTCTAAAAAAAAGATTATGAGTAAAAAATAAACAATAATTTTTACTTTACGACAAAAACAAAATCGCAGTTATAGTCAGCTATGAGAATACAACAAATTCATAAGTATCAAAACAACTCTGGCCCTTAGGTTTGAGATAATTATTTCACAACACTCAGCGCCACAGAAAATCACCTGTTGAACTGATGTCATGGCGTGTCTTTAAGGTGTGTCAGTGTGAGACAGAGCTTTCATTGACAAGAAAACGTATTGCACACATAACTAACGTATGCAATCACTCCTCATATTCTGTGATAAATGATTCGCTCTGACACACGTATGTTTAACCTCATGGCCCACCTTGAGGCAGCTGAAGTCCTGCAGACTCCACAGTTTGGTGGCGCCGTCTGCGGAGGACGTGGCCAGCACCTGGTCGACAGGAGAGAAGCAGACAGCCCAGACGCCGCGTCTGTGGCCCCGAAACACCCCCAGCAGGCCCACAGTCCCCTCCCCCGTCAGCGACCACAGCTTGGCGGTGCGGTCCTGGGAGCCTGAGGCCAGCAGCTTGTCATTGGGCGACACCGCCACACTGTTCACATCCTGGAGGAAGGAGAAATGAAAATTGATTAAAAAGGAAGCCGATGCTGGGAAACGTGATGGAAAAAAGAGGCTCTTGGAAAGACTGATTCTATAATTAATGTTTCTTCCATAAGAAACAGATTCTCTAAATTCTTTCCTCTACGCTGCCTCCAGTGTCACCTCACTGCTGAGTGACATCTCACATTGTGTGTTAATCTGATATTTCCTGAATGTTCTTCGCATCAACAAAAGATATAAAGTTAAGTAAACCGATGCTGCTGATGGACAGACTGTCAACTGTCGTATCTTACATCTCCAGGAAATCACGGTGTTGAAATTTTACTGTGAGTAGAAACCTGCACACAGTAATCAGTCTCACTGGGGATCGCACTTTTTTTGCACTTCCTTATGTGAAAAGTCACCTTGCATAAAACTGTTTGCAAAGAGATGGCTGGAGACTGACTCACCTGCGTGTGTTTTTGTGTGTGTGTGGCTTTTTTTGTGTGTGTGTGTCGGTGTAAAAGTGAGAGAGGTTACTTAGTCATTACATGGAAATATCTACTGTAGTTAGGATTCTTTCTATCAAAAGTTTATCATTTTTTTCTCATCAGTATACGCAAATAAAGATTTTAAAGAAATATTCTACAACTGGAATCTTTGTTACACCATAATATATCAAAAATTTGTCAATCTTGGAGTTATTCAATGACCTCTCTCATCAACTTCTACTTTTTCACTAAAAACGACTGTTTCATGTGATTTCTTAAATGTCATTATTAACAAAAATACTGCTTCTGTTATGGTGTGGATTAAACAAACAAAGCTGATTTCTTGCTCATGTCTAAATGCAGAAATCAAACGAAATTAGAGAGAAAATTAATGAAAAATACAAAATGACAACAGAATTTTACTTTTGTAGTTGGTTCAGGTAGTTTTTTATTTTAACTAAAAAAAAAATAATGATCTAATTTAATTCTGCCTAATATTTTGATGAATCTATTTATTGTTTGGTTTGTAAAACATGGAAAAGTATCAAGAAATTCCCAATCATAATTACTCAGAGCTCAAAGTGACATCTTTAAATGTCACACTTATTCATCGTACTGTTATATAAGACAAGAAAAAGGCAGCAAAGTCTCACTGAAGTTTAAATGTGTGCATCTGCATGAAATAAAAGTGGCAGGAGTGCAGTCATGGGAAAAAAATAAAGCTACAGACTAAAACTGAAACTAAAATAAAGAATAGAAGCTGCCAGAAATCCTTACAGCTGAAGAGTCGGACTGTTTATAGATTTCAGACACGTTTGCACTGCAGAGGAAAAACAGCCTTTTCTCTTCCTGCATCAGTCCAAACGCTCAAACAAAAGCAATAAACAAATAAAAAATCAGCCGTAACCTGATTTGATCTTGTTTCTGGAGTAACTTGCAACAATGACTTCATTATTCCCCAGAAGAAAGGTTGGCTGAGCTGTACGTGAGTAAATAGAGTCCTTTTCAACAAAGCTGTGACGTGTCAGCGTCTTTTCATCAAATTACAGAAAAGCTTTCAAAGAGCAGCGATACTGCTCGGAACCTAGGGAACGCCAAAAAAAAACAAAAAAAGGTTATATGAAAGGGATTAAACGTCTCGGACTTCCTCCTCTTTTGATCAGCAAACGATGGGAGGGTGCAACATTAAATTCTCCACTGCCTGACCTCTGAATTTGGTTTGTATTTCAGCCAAGACAATGACAGTGACGAATGCTTCTGGATTTCAAACAGCGACATGCGTGCACAAATGTTAACCACATTATTATTGTATTTCACCACTTTAACAAGCTGCCAAATTTTTCCTGTCATTAAAATTTATAGGACTCAAACTGACACACTTCGACACCTCACTTAGTTTGCCATCTTAGAAATTTTTCTTAGCTGACTGACAGAGCGTCTGTCTCTTTGATGTGATCATGTGAAAGAACCACAGGATGGTTTTTGGGGGAATATATCATGCAACCTCAATCTCACATTTATTATCCAATGAAAAATGCATTTTACCAACAACTTTTCTATAACTTTTCCATAATATTTTACCCAATTCAAGTATTTTGAAAGGGGCAGGACTAAAAACCCTCACAGCCCAGGCATTTGTGAATGAGCAAACTGCTCACGCTCCCTATCTTTACTCACTAATGAGATATTCCTGCCATCAACCAGATTCTTATGCCAAAAGATAAGACCAGCAAGAAACGGGTACTTTGCAAAATATCGAGGCCCCTTTTTTGGAGGATAGATAACTGAAAATCCAATCAAAAGTCGAGCAGAGCAGCACTAGATTTTCAATGCAACATATTTCTTGTAATTTAAGACGTTTTCTTTTCTTGTGCTGCTTTCAGACGCCTTTCAGCGTTATTTAAGCCTTAGAATTCTGAGCAAACTGACGTGATTTCTTACAATAACGTGGGGAAAAAAGGCTATGAGCAACTTAAGAAACATTCAACAAACTAGTAGATTTAGAATATTATTTTTTAGAAAGCTACAGGGAAAATCATCTAGGGGAAAATTAGCAAAGGGAGCAAGGTACATTTCTTACAATTACATGTTTAAAATTATGTTTCAAAATGAATTATTCATTCCCCTGTTGTTTTTTTTGTTTCTTTCTATCTTTTTTACTAGTTTTCAAGTAATTTTCTTGAACATTTAAATAATTTTTTGCACATTTTAGGTGGGGTCTTTTTTTTTTCATTGGTCATTATGTTCTTGTTTGCTTGAAATAATCAAGCCCATTTGCTCAGGTTTCAAAGGATTAACAATACCCAAAACAATGCAAATTCAAAACTTTTCTAAAACTTTGTTAACTCCAAATCACTTTCAGGCCTGGACACTGTTTTTCACATTTCATAACTTTTCCAGGAATTTCATGAACGTGGGAACCCTGAATGGAAATAATATTTTGCAGGACGTTTGGATGTCGCTCTGAAATGTTCTGTTCTTCTACACTTTGCGTGCTTTCAGCTACAAATGGTTACAGCGTTTTTCTTCCTGAAAAGTGCGTAAAGCTTGTACCTTGTCGTGCGCCTTCTCTGTGGTGCGAGGGGTCAGCTGATGTACGTCCTCTCCCGACACAGACAAGTCTGCAGGTAGATCCCACACCTTAATGGTACAGTCTTGACTGCCAGACACTATAAAAGATGCTTTCATCCTGGACACAAGCACACAGAAAGATCGAGGATCACAGATTGTCCTTTATTATAAAGTGATTCCCTTCTTTTTAACACTTTTCTCTTTGCATGTGTGACTGCGTGAGTGTTACCTGGAGCAGGTGATGGAGCCAACAGCGTTAGTGTGGCTGGAGCCCTGAGCCACACAGTGCACCTGACCGCTGTCGCCGTCCATCTGCCACACACGCACCGACCTGTCCTAAAGACAAAGACACAAGACACATATTATTGATGGCAGTTTAATATAAGACATGTCTTGACCTCTGTAAGTTCGTGTCGGACTGTGTGCACGTGCTCAGTGTGCACAGTCATTGATTGTTTGTCTGCTCACCTTCGCACAGCTCACAAAGAGAGAGCCCTTTTTGAACACGTCCAATGAGAGGACAGTATCTGTGGACGATAAACAGATAAAAATAGCTGTGAATGCCAGAGCAGAAAATCATCTTTCCAACAAGCCCACTTTTTAACAGCACGAAGCTGAGATGACCTCATTGTGTCAGAGCAGATTTCTTTCATTTCTGGTTTCTCTTATGACACATTTAATTAGCGCTGATCCTGACACAGTTTATAGAGCCTCTGTTTTTAAGTTTTGCTTTTGATAACTGCGCTATTAGAGATTTATATACTTTTTAATCCATGTACATCTTTTATTCCTATAATATTCTTTATTAATTTAATGTATTTTGAGTTAAATTTGCTATAATGTATTTTTTTATTTTTATTTTCACTGGAATCAAAACTGGTGCACGTCATACAGCACAGCATATCTTCATCACTTTTTTGTTAACAAAGTGTGAGAGAGGTAAATAAAATCAAAAATAAATCAAAGTGTATGTTGCCAAATCAGGCAACAGCGACACCAATATGTTTTTTCTGAAGAGAAGAAATAAAAAAAATAAAATAATAAAGGGAAAAAGGAAAAAAAACAACAAAGTAATTGAAAACTAAAGAAATTAACTGTAACTAATCTGCTATACTGTTTAGGCTACCTTGAATGTTTGAAACAGCTACCTTCTTTGATGAAAGGTTATTATTTTTATCTAATAATCCGTCGGCCTCGATACTAAGTTTACTTTTATGTTTTTTTACAGACTGGTCACATCCCAGTCAGCCAGGCGTCTCCAAGTAATAAAAGATCTTCTGAAGCTTTAAAAACCTCCAGAAAATATTGCAAAACAGACTGAAGAACCTATTTTACCCACATTAAAGGTGGAGTCAGCTATTCTGGAGACAGACTGTTGATATCTGAACTATCTGACACCTAAACAAATACTGCAGCCCTCCTGTCCGTGCTCCTTCAGGAGCTCCAGTAAAATCTCCAATGTTATTTAGATTTCATAACTATCATGGTGTAGCTCCGTTACTCAAGGACGAGGATGTGGAAGAGTGAGAGAAGATGGCGCGGTGTTATGTAGCTTGGTCCGAGCCTCTTTGTCGAGCCAGAGCTGAGTCTGAACACCAGATTGTTTTTGTGCACATGCAGAACCTACAGCTAGCAGACTGTGAGGAGATATTTGCTGAATTAATAATCATAAAGTTTTTTATATAGCGCTTATCAAAACCAACGTGACAAAGTGCTGTACGATTAAAAATTTTAAAAAAACATACAAGAAAAAAAATTTCACAACACAAAAGAACAAAAAAAATATAAGAACAATACACAGGAAATATTGTTAGAAAAAAGAAATAGAACATGGAAGAAAAATTTACAATCAGTGGCTGAGAAACAAAATCAAAACAATACAAGACCCAGGTACCATATATTAATAAAACAATCTATTATAAAGAGATTATAAGAATGCCTTTGGATAAAAATATGTTTTTTAAAGGAAGATATTGACGTAGCAAGACTGAGATCCTGAGAATTAGACAAAAAGTGCATTGAACTGCACCTTTAATGATTGATAAAGTGTCTGACACCCAACATTTGTGTTAAAATGTGCACAAGAAAGATACTTGAATCAAATGAAGAAACAAGAAACCACTTTTCTGTTGAAACTTTCTGCCCTCTGGTGAAATGACAAACGCTCTGCTATGCGTGTCACGCATGTGGGCATGTGAATGAGCACGCTGCCCTCTGCTGGAGACTGACCTGTGTGTCCGTAGAGGATCTGGCAGCTTTTGGTGAGCAGCTCAAACACCTTCAGCTGGCAGCTGTTGGTGGCCACCACGATGTGGCTGTCGCCTTTACCCAAAAACTTCACGTCCAGCACTTCGTCATTGTAGCCCACGAACTGTGAGAGGGAGGGCAGAGGGAGAAACAGAGGACGAGATTGTCCATTAACTTTGCATAACCGGAAATGAAACCAGACTGAGATGCCTGGAGTCTTTAGCTTGACATTAAACAAGTGATCTTTAAGAATTTGCAAGGAATAAAATATCTATATAATACCATTATAACTCAGCATGCAAGCTAATACAGTAAAACAAAAGAGAAAAAAAGCCAACATTTCTCCCCAATTCATCCGATAAAAGACTAACATTCAATTGCAGGGCAATTTATTGAGCTACAATAGAGCGTTTTCACAGCGTGTCATGAAGCCAGAAGTCGGATAATGAATGTAGACAACAAAATCTAACCAAACTCTCAACTGGTCATAATCACTGTTTTACGATTTTAGTGTATTTAGCCAATGGCTAGTCGGTCGGACCTGGAAACTACAAATTGCCAAAAGTTACAAATCAGGCAGAAGAGTGCAACAATTGTCTGGGGAAAGGTGTTTGTGGTTGGCCAAACTGAACTGAAATTTCCAGGACAGGAATATTCGCAATATTCAAGTTTGTTCTGTGCATTTCCTTTCAGCTATGGGAAATATTAATAACAGTAACTCCTAGCTTATTTTCTATTGTATTCGTACATCAGCATATTGATATTAAGCTGCTGTTTCATCCAGTTTTGAAAGAATATCTGATCTCATTTCATACCCTGCTGCAGAAGGACAAGAGTTCGAGTTTTTGTAAATTTTGTCAAAAATTTAACTTCAAAAGTGTAATATATTGAATTATATATATCACAAAAAAACAAGGTTTCAGGGTAGAAAATAGAAGGCAGAATTGTCAGTTGTCACTCCAAGACAAAGGAGCCAGCTCACAGACTCTCTATTAACCTTAGTTTCTTAAACCATCGTGCCCTTTCTAACTCTTCTCCATACATTTAAGGAGCCTTCACACATTTTCCCAAACTTTTCTGTGGTTTTGACATCCTAAAATTGGTACCTCTGTAATGGCCTCACCAAGTTTTTTTTTTTAACCAAACTGTGATGTGAGTATAAACACTCTATATTGCAGTCAAGGCAACAGTGAAAAGACAAACATAGACACAAAAGAAATCATTAATTATAACTTGAACCTATTGTCAGTGTAAATGGAAAATCATAATTTATCAATTTCAGCATAATAAACAGCACTTAACATTACTGTCACAGCGTTTTCAGTACCGGATATGAATACCTCTCATATGTTTCCTCAGTACACACCTGCTGCTGTGTGGTGAGACCAGGCAGCTGGTAAAGCACGATGTTGTGTTCTGCTGTGACTGTGGCCAGTCTGGAGGAGGCGGGCAGGTGGAGGAGGTACGTCAGACTGCGGGGGTCGTCGTCCTTGTCTTCCTCCTCAGAGACAGCACTGTGGGTGGAGGGGAGGGTCTGGGTGTAGACGCACCGTGCCGTGCTGGCCTCCCACACTCGCAGTATACCTAGAGGCGAGAAAGGGAGAAGAGGTGAGAGACGGCATTAACAGCGAAGCTCTGGAGGAATTGCTGCCTATAAAATCTGGACTGATGGACAGCGAAGCAGATTAAATCTTCAGGACAATTCAAGAGGCGAACCTTTGCTGCCAGCTGTGACGAAATGTAAGTCTTTCCTCTTCACTCCAATCGGAGACAAGTCCTCGTTCTCAGGCAGAAGCGCAACGCCCTCCACAGCCTGCGGACGAAGACAACACATAGAAATGAAGCTGCTTTGTCCCACAAGACGAGCGCAAGAAGATTTGATTTTAATATTCTTTGTTAATCAAACGTGATAATCAGACACAACGTGCTCTTGAGACCTTTTGAGACTGGGTGCTGAATCCTTTAAGTGGGTATCAATACAATTAAAATCAGGACAGCACTCCGATTATAGTATTTTTATTGTTTTCACACAGACGTTTCAGGCCAGACGCCCTTCTTCCGCGTGCACATACAGCAATACACGCTGATGGAGAGCGGCTGGCCTGAAACATGTGTGTGGCAGTCATAAAAAATGCTATAATCAAAGTGCTGTCCTAATTTTGACTGCCTTAATCAAATGTGAAGCATCTAAAAGCAAAAATAAATACCTTCCAGTTTTCAGCACAGTTTCCACAGTCTTACCTCATAGACCGGCACAGTCCTCTTGGCTTTCTGAGCCTTCAGGTCCCACACTGTACAGATCTTGTCTCTGCCAGAACTGCAAAAAAACGACACACAGTAACAGCAAGAAGAAGAAAAAATGTGTAAACACTCAGCATTAGAAGCCCCAAAGCTTGAAATGTTGTAAAAAGCAGCTTGTCCACTGAGTGTACGGTACCTGACCATGGTGCCGCCATCGGGGCTGAAGCTGAGTGAGGTGACGGCGCTGTAGTGACTCTGCAGCACGCACACACACTGGCTGGAGCGCAGGTCCCACAGACGGATGCCACAGTCCAGAGAGGATGAGAAGAGCTGCAGCCTGCTGATGTCTGGGTGGAACTGGACCAGGCTGCAAAGACACACAAAATGTTGTTACCGAATTTAGGTTTTTAGTTTAAAAATCATTTTTATTTTAGTTTTCAAATGTTTTTTTTGTATCATGAAACATGACCCCTTGGTGATGAGGAATTCTGTAAGTTAGCCTCATTATTATTGTTAAGTTACTTTTATTTTGAGCTATTTCAATGCAATGGCAGAAAAAAAACATAAAAATTCCATCTCCAATGTCTTAGCATTTTTAAGACTTTTGAAAGACTGATTTAAGACATTTTAATGCCACTTAAGGCCTTATTTTAAGATGATGGATTAAATGCCTTTTAAGACTTTTTAAGGATCTGTGGGAACCCTGGACTTGTCAGATGAAATCACGTTAGCCCTATTTATTTATCAAATAGCTTTTGATTTAGATCAAACTTCACCAATTCTAGACTATTTCATCAAAGCAAGGAGAGCAGTTTTAACTGTATTTAGGCACCATTTACAGCTGGCTTTTTAGCTTCTTTTTCTTTCTTTCATTTTTTTTTTAGGTTTTTGTAGAAAAACGTGTTTGTGTATCTCAACGTAAGATACTTAAAAAAATAAAAATACATACATTTATCTTATCTTTTTTAAGAGTCTCAGTTTTTAAACAAAGAAACAATATCTATAAATATCATTCAAATTATTTTCTGTTCACAGATATCAAAACTTACTGCACAACACCAGATGAACCTTTCAGGTTGTGGGTGCAGTACTGCTTCACCACATCCCAGAGCTTTATAGTTCCATCACAGCCACCTGCAAGATGACATGAGGAAAAACTGAAAACTGTCCATGCAGCAGAAATCAGGCAGAAACATGGGACACAAGAGACACAACGTATTGTCATGAGTTGCTGACCTGTGGCCAGGAGCGTGGAGGTGGAGTCAAAGGTCATACTGGCTACAGGAACAGTGTGAATGGCCCTCCAGGAGCGAGTGCACTGAGCCTGCTGCCAGTCCCACTGCTTCAGCAGCAGAGCTCTGCTGGCTGTTACCAGCATCTGTGGAGGACAAAGAGCAGAGACAAACACACACACTCAGTAATCTTCTACAGACCGATACGATGAATTCACACTGTGAAGTTTAAGTTATATAACGACAGATGTTTGTTTTACCTCATCATCGCAGCTGAGAGCGAAAGATGTGATGTCCTCTTGATCATCCTGCGATTACAATATGGATAAATAAGACAGAGGATTTCAGGATAATCAGAGGAACAACACACTGTTAGAGATTAACAGAACTGAACTGACTCTGGTTGTCAAAGGTAAACATCCATCCTGTACTCACATGCTCAACACAGTGGACGATCTTCCCGGTGCTGATCTCCAAAACATTGACACGAGATCCACAAGAGCAAAAGATGTACTTTTCATCTTTGCTGATCTGAAACAAAAAAATAGAAAGAGATGTTAAATGCCAATTTGTACAATTCTAAAAGGGTTAGGGTTAGTATTATATGTGTTGTAGTATTTTGATCACAAAACACAAAAACTGTTGTCGTGTTTTGTGAAATGTTGTTTTAATTTCTGCCATATCGTGTTTTGTGAAATGTCATTTTAACTTTTTAACATATTCTATTTTGTGTAATGTCTGTGTTTTCTGACATGTTTTGTTTAGAGAAATGTCTGCATTTTCTGACATGATGTGTTTTGTGAAATATCATCCTGTTTTCTAAAGTGCTGTTTACGAAAATTTGGTTTTGTTTTGTGTATTGTCAAATACTGTTGTGTTTTGGCCATCAAGGCCGCCATAATACTTAAAAGTAAATGCCAGGGTAGTTTAGTCTCTGCTGCATTACTTGTGACCAATCCTGTTTTAACCTGTCACTCTCCAGTCCCCATGTTAACCTCAATGCCGTATTAAACCACTTAATTCTTATTTCAGGCTGATACAACATGAAATTCACTAATTTTAGCTACACTTTTAACACAAAACACAAGGCAGAAAACTCACCTGCACTTTTCCTCCTTTGTAAAACGGCTCAATCTTGCTCTCAACGACATAACTGTAAGAGAATAACAAGAATGTAAATACGAGTTGTACCAACTTTCACTGACACTTTAGCCTAGCTTGTGTTAGCTGGCTAGCAAGGTTTGCAGCCTGCACGTGTGACGCGTTAAAAACATACTTTGTTTTGAACTGAAGGTTAGTGTTTGCCATCTTGCTCACGAAAAATGCCAAAACTTAAATAATATGGCAGCTGTGGTGATGTAAATGACTTATTTCTCAATACACACGTTGCCTACAATCAACACATCCATCCCGCATGTTGATACCACCGAGTCGCAGCCATTGTACGTCATCTGAGCGCACTGAGTTGTGATTGGTCAGGCGGAATTCTGAGCGCACTGAGCTGTGATTGGTCAGGCGGAATTCCACTTTTATTTTCAACAATAAAACAGACAAAAATGCATTAAAACGCTTGTAAAGCAGCATTTTGGAGGAAACTGAAGGCTAGAATTAACACAGACTATTTCTGCCTGATCTCTAGAGTTTTTAAATAAACTTTGAATTCAAATTTAGTCCTCCAGGCTCACAACAATAGAGTCATCTGAAGCTATTCATGCTCAAAAGTCCCTGTTTGACGCGTGGAGCTTTGCTGCTAGAACAGCAGGGAAAGGACGCGCTCTATAATGAGCGCTATTATCTCCCCTTCGTTTTCATAATTTACTGTTTTCACTTGTCCGCGCACACACACGCAAACGGTCCCACCTTCATGTTTTGTCAGGAATGTTCATGTGTGTGTTGTATTGATAACGCGGGTGTGTGTTCCGCGTGTGACTTGTGAGTGGGCCGATATGGAGTAAAGCAGCGCCGGGAATGGAAACACGGTGAGGAAAGGAGATTGTCATGGTGAGTAGACAACAGCTTTTGTTTATTCTTGTTGATCTTTTTTTATTATTATCATTTGCTAATGGATGCTGTTATTACACATATATCCTTAATATGGGAACCGCTAGGCCTAATATCTCTGATGAACTCTGATATTTGCTTTCCCTTAAAATACATTGTCTTAATTTAAATATATATATATCATTAAGGAAATGATACCAAATTCATGTGTTTCTGAGCATTTTATAACTATCTCGTCTGTTTGAAAAAAAAAACAGTTTTAAATGATTGCACCTGCTTTTTGTTATCATGTAATCAGTCATGACTTTCTAGAACAATTCTGTTTTGTCATCTGTTGCCTTTATGTTGAAAACACTGTGGACTGTGGGTTGTAGGCAGCTATGTGGAGTCATGTATTACAGATTACACTCACCTGGTGGAAGTAGTGTAGTGGTTACAGTGGGGGAAGTGGGCATACTTTCCTGTGTATTTCAATGTTTTTTTGGCTGAATGGTGGGTATACTGTAAACAGCCAGAAAAATAATGTGGGTATACATCCCATAAGCCTGCTTATACCCTCCACTACACCACTGCCTGCTGGTACATACGGGGTCACATCTCTTCACCTGACACAACTCTACCATTTAATGTCTCCCTGATAAATAGGAGTCCAAATATTTATTTTATTTGAAGGACTTGTCATATATTTTCCAGAACAGATTACTCTGTGATATTCAGGAAATAAGGAGCAAGATGTTTCACGCATATAAAGAAAAATGGTCTGTTGATATATGGTACAAGCCACAATTACAGATTTATTGTCGTGTAAAGGATGGTTACAGTGTAGAAACCTATGAAGCATAATTTAAACAAAGGACAAAGATCACTGTGTGCACAGTTACATTCAGGAACATGACTGTTAGATCTGGAGACCGGCAGGTTTAATGGCACTCTGAATATGAAAAACTTGAGTTGTGCTTCAGGAAGGAAACCTTTTTAGTAGCAAATTTCCTCCCTCAAGCTTGGGAAAGAAGGCACAATTTTTTTGTTGTAAAATAATCTGTAATCTTTGTAATTAAATGAAATGTAATGAATTATTTGACTGCTGCAACTGTAATTTTGGTGTTTTAAAAATCCATCAGAGTTGGGCACATTGTGTGCATGACATGAAAATAAAATAAATCAGTCAATCAGTCAGTCATATAGGATAATAATAACAATACACTATGATAACCAGGAATAAAGTTTTATTTATTTGGTCATATCCAGGCGGACCCAGAGGTGTCAACACAGAGCGGGGGCTATGATGTGGAGCTGTTTGTGGACACTCCAGACTACGATCTGATCTGCACCATATGCCAGGGGGTCCTCAGGTGTCCAGTCAGAGCTGCATGCCACCACATCTTCTGCAAGAAATGCATCTTACAGTGGCTGAAGAGGTACTGCACATATCACCAACCAATACAACTGTACGAGAGCAGTGTGAACTGTACTGTATTGGACTGGTATTACTGGACTAACTGTTGTTTGTCCTCTATAGACAGGAGACCTGTCCTTGCTGCAGGAAGCCGGTTAACCCAAGCTTGATCTTTGTCATGTTCAAGCTGAGCAAATCTATTGGACGCATGAAGATCAAGGTAGGAAATTACACAAATTGTATGCAAAGTTGCACTGTTACTATGACAGTTCACATTTTGGTAACTGAGTGGTTATATTAATACTTTGGTAGAAAAAGGAGGAGCAAATGCAATGTCTGAAGACATCATGTGTGAATGCTGGATGCTGAAAAGCTAACACTGAAGGTGAAGTATGAATAATTAGAACGGTGGGAATGGGTTCAAAAGTAAAGTTAATATGTAATTTAAGTTAAATAATACCCATAATGTATGAAAGATGTGTAACATTTTAAAGGTTGATTGGAGTTTCTACTAAAAGTATAAACAAGTACACAAGTTAAAAATGCCTAAAAATGTTTCATTTCACTTTGTCCATACATTTGAATGGGGAATGTTTCATCTAAAACACTGAATATTTCTGTAATTATCAAAGTTATGAATAATAATTGTAGCTGCCGGCATAATTTAGCTGAATGTTTTGATGTTAGTTTAAGGCGCAATAGTAACAAAAAGGAATATTATGCTTAGAAGAATATATGGCTGTAGCATTCACACCCAATAATGACATGTCCTAAAAAGTGTCCCTGCACTATCTAGTCTTGAAGCTGTGGGGAGGGGGTCTGTGAAGGGGTCCACTGTAGGTTTTCACCCATGGAGCTTATCTTGTCTCGTGAATTGGTTAAACAGGGCGTATTCATGTGGTAATAGTTACAGTAAAAATATGACTGTGGCCCTTTTTATGATGAATATCTGTAACTATAAAAATTCATAAAATTAAAAATTCATAAAATTCGTAAAATTCATTTATTGATCAGATTGACTTCTCAACAGTTCATACAATAGTTAGAGTTAGATCAATCTGCAGCAAAATGCAAGACACAGTCACGCGTCAAGCCTATTATAACAGGACTATAATATATGATAGTATAAAACTCACTGGAAGCATTTTTCAGTACATCGTGTATATACTTTTGATATTTTGCCAATAAAACTTGCATAGTTTTACTTACATTTTTATTTGTATACTGCAGTATTTCTACTTATACTTCAGGAAATGATCTGAATACTTCCTCCACCACATGTAAACTTAACTCTGGTTGACGAAAAAACGTTAACTAACTAGATGTGGACAATATCTATTTTTTCACACCTCCCAGGCATTTCATTTGGGTATTCTGTATGTTAAGGTATATGTTTTTTAAAAATCAAATAAAAGCTGCACTCCTGGTGAAATAAGTCATTGTAGCATGTATGACATTAATGCTATGTTTCTTTCAGTATGCAGTTAACATACTTAGATAGGTTTAAATACTTATAGTCCGTAGAATAATAAATAGATTAGACAGAAAATAATTACCCTCATTGCTGGAGGACCAGATGACGCTTGCTGCGATGGCAGATGCCAACACATCAGTGGGTTGAATAGAGACAATTAAATAAAATCATGTGGCGACTAAACTGCTTTTATAGTTGGAGGAAGTCTTCAAAAAATAAAGTTAGATGTGGCAAAACCCCCAAACCGGTGCAGAGGCATTTCTTCTTTTTTACTAGTCCTGTAACGCTGTCTTCAACCCTCACAGCTGCCATCTTTCTCAGCTCAGCTGCCCGTTCCACCAGTGCAGACTGACCTCTGGTGGCACGTCCTGTGAACTACATCGCTTCGCTGCAGCATCTCCGTATCAGTTTATTAGAAAGAGAAGAATCTGTAGTTTTGATGGTACTGAAAATAATACCTTCAGGATTTTTACATACCCTGGCATAATGTACTAGCCTAAAACTACCAGTACCTCCAGTTTGGAAGACCTTTATGCTGCAGGCATCGTGTATGTGAGCCATGTCTTTTATAGTTACTAGGTTTCCATTAAACCTCAGATTGCACAGATTACTTGCAAATATAAAATACACTTAATGGTAACATGTCATTTTTGAGAAAAATCCCATTTTTCACAATTTTTTTTAAATTTTTTTATATGAGGTGGTATTTCAAGCGATTTGAAAAAAAGGCCATATTTTACAAAACTGCAATGGAAACTCTTTTTTTCGCTTTCACATCATGTTACAGCTATGTGCTTGTCAGTTGGAAATGACTCCCTTGGGCATGATGCAGCAGGCGCTAAAAGAAGTGTTATTGCGTCGCATAACTCTTCAGAAGTTGAGTGGATCATCTGGGAGTTTTGAATCCAAAATTTCTCTGTGAAATCGTGAACTATCACTTCCAAGAAATCCCCTATATGTGGCTGCTCCCAAGTATAAGGGCCTTGCCTTTCCATTGTTGGAAATAATGACGGTTAGTGCGGTGGCTGCAATAGAAATAAACCTGCTAATATTTTAAACATCCATCGCGATGCTTCTTGAGATGTTATCGCAAGAGGAGAAGTCGCATAACATCATTCAGTGGAAACAGTCATTTCGCATCGTGTTTTATCGACATTTCGAGAATATCACTCAATTTTTGCATAACTCTGTAGTGGAAAACCCGTCTATTGATTTGTTCTGTTTTTGGCCTCTGACAGTGTAAGAATGAGATCCGTGGTTGTGCAGAGACCTTCTCCCTCTCAGAGCAGTACTGCCACAGCATGAGCTGTCTGTACGAGCTCATCCCCTGTCCGTACCAGGGCTGCCGGGCGCAGCTCCTCCGCAGGGACCTGGAAACCCATGCACGCCACTGCGAACACTGGCGCCAACCCTGCCACATGGGCTGCGGGACGATCCTCTCCCACCGTACCCAGGCTCAACACAACTGCTACAAGCAACTGAGGCAGGAATATGAAGTCAGACAGAGGAACCACAGGGCCATCGCCACCGCTCTGCAGAGGAAGATGAGGAGGATGCAGAGCACCATGGCCCACATGAAAAGGCAGATAGGGCTGATCTGCGAGAGCCTGGAGGTGATGGACGATCTGCACGAGGTGGAGGAGGAGGACATTGGAGAGAGCAGCGGCAGCTCCGCTGGGACTCCAAGTAGCAACAACAGCAACTGCTGAGGGACGAGTTAGTTACTGCTGCTGGCTGCTGCCGTGTAAATTATCTGCATGTGTTCAATTCTTTGAAGGTTTGTGTTTTTAGAATATGTAGGTATATGATTAAAACGAGTGAATTTGTAACAATTTTGTGCTGTAGTTTCATCTATTTTGTAAATAAATAATTTAACATTCACCCTGACATTGTGATTGTCATTCATGAGAAGAGTGGAGACTGAATCTGTGTTTACAAGTGATGCAACAGACAGGCAGCTATTAACCCTTTAAAACCTGGAGTGACATCACTTTTATTGAGCTGCTTTCAGATGCCGTTCACAAGTATTTAAACCTTTGAACTCTGTGCAAATTGGTGGTTTATTTCAAAAACATGGGAAACAAGTAACTTGGTCATTCATGTTTCACCAACTGCAAGGAATGAGTAGATTTAGAAAAACGTTTTTAAAAAGCTATGGAAAAATGTCTAGGAAAACTATATTTAAGCAATGATGATCAGTTACATATTTTAATGTAGCTGTAGTTGATTTATTACGTTATAAAATGATTAGAATTTTTAAGAATTTTTTTTAATACTTTTTTTAAAGGTTTCAAAGGGTCAAGTGGGTCATATTTAAGTCTATTTTCAAAAAGCTTTGAAATGACCTCTTTGGCAAGAAAAGTCGCATTAACTGCAAGAAACTAGTAAAAGGTGAAAAGGGAATGACCTTTTTTTTTTTTTATTAAAAAGAGGATTATTAGAAAATTATCCAAAAATAGGGGAAGACATCAAGAAAACTATCACTGGGAAACAAAGTTTCCAAATTTGTTGCTCAATTTGGGATTTTTGTTACGTTGCTTACTGACCTCTCCACATTAATGAAAGAAATAAAATCAGACGGCTAAGGGTTCAAACACTTAACTGCCTTTTCTTTTTTATCCATTATCTTCATAGTTACTTCATCTAGACAGCAGAGTATAAAAAGTTAATTTTGTGTGAGCACATTTTGTCTTTTCATTTTTGTCAATATGTAATTTCACTTGAGCTTCAATAGAGGTTACTGTGTCAATATTTTAGCATAATGTATGAATGTTATTTTAAAAAACTACACTTCAATAAGCAGATTCTTACACACTCACCCCTACTTGGTCAGACTCGGGGTCAAAAACCTTGATGAAAATCTGAGTACTGTATTATGCCTCTTGTCACGTTTTAATGCGCTACAATCCCGTCATTTCATTACTGGGCTTTGCAGAAGTTTCTTAAGAAGCGTCTAAATATTAAGAAATACTCCTTTTCTTTTATGACTTCAGCACAAGTAACACAAAGACGTAGATGTTATTTGTTTCAGAACGTTTATTCAACGATTCTCTGTACAAAAAGTTTAGGAGGCAGCGGCCTGGACAGCCTGTCCCCTCGCCACAGACACCCTGGTGTGAGTCTTGGCCAGATGGTCAGTGAACTCCTGGTAGGGAGACTTTGTGAAGACGGTCTCCTTCCACAGGTCAGGGGTCAGGTAGCTGTAAGTCTTGGAGATGGCGTCAAAGGTGGCCTTGGCTGATGAGCAAAAACACGAGTAGAGTTCAGGTTAGGTTTCAGACGAAGCTCTGAGCACACGACGGTTCTGCAGTCTTTTTAAAAACAATGTAGAGCACTGAAACGGGGAACAGAGGAGACCACTATGACGGTCTCTCTGCCGTGCATTACAATACTCGTTACTTTCCCTCCTGATAACGACAACTACACCACTGCAGAGGTGAAGCTGAGCAGAGCAAGGAGAAAACACGACACAGATTAAGCCACGTAACAATAAGAGGAATCTTACCGAAGTTGCCGAGGGTGGCGGTGCAGCCCCTGGCGGAGGTGTAGCAGTCGTCGATACCGGCCATCATGAGCAGCTTCTTGGGCACAGGAGCGGACACGATGCCAGTACCACGGGGGGCGGGGATGAGACGCACCAGGACAGAGCCGCAGCGGCCAGTCACCTTGCAGGGCACGGTGTGGGGCTTACCGATTTTGTTACCCCAATAACCTCTCCTGACGGGGACGATGGACAGCTTGGCCAAGATGATGGCACCACGGATGGCTGTGGCCACCTCTTTGGAGCACTTCACCCCCAGACCTACGTGGCCGTTGTAGTCGCCGATGGCAACAAAGGCCTGTGAACAAATGTGCAACAATGTCAAATCTGGAAAAACAAAACGGGTAGACAATTGCGGATAAAACAAGACATTTATTACAAATGTAATGGCGACTCACCTTGAACCTGGTGCGCTGACCGGCCCTGGTCTGCTTCTGGACGGGCATGATCTTGAGCACCTCGTCCTTCAGGCCAGAACCCAGGAAGAAGTCGATGATCTCGGACTCCTGCAGGAAAAAACAGAAATGTGTTGTACTACAATACCACATACAACATGGCGCAACGCATGCACATCGATGCAATTTGAATACACAATCAATGAACAGGAGGAGAAAGGAGGATGTGGTTGCAGCTGCAGAAAAGAGCCAACTCGGTATGCCAATTTTGCTCAAAGCAAATATTTATTAGCATCTATTAACACTTGAGCTGAGTTTTACTCATCAGCAAGTCATTTCAAGCAGCATTTCTATTGGTCTGTAGATGTAGGTTGTAACAGCAGTCACACAGTGAGATGGTCATCCAAAATTTTATCCCAGGCTGTCTTTGATTCTGAGACCATGACAACCATCCCCGAACCTCTCCCACTGTGCAACGTAGGACCACCAACTGAGCCACGATCAAAAATCGCACTACGTAGAAAAAAAACATTCATTGATTGCAGTATTTTTTTTATTTAAATCAATTCAAGAAATATGGATTTATAACAGCTATGGATCAACTTGACCACGACAATGATACAAACTATGATACTGAGCTTTTAACTGACAGGACCATCACAACTAATGCACTTTCTCTGCATGCATGAGGCATCTCACTCCATAATTAGTATCAAAACATTTGCATAGCTGACAATCTCACTCTATGGTCATCCTCGCCCGGTGCTTACCTTGATGGGCAGAGAGTACAGGTAGATCTCCTCCAGGGACTTGATCTTCATGTCCTTAACAAGGCGGCCCAGTTTGGTCACTGGCACCCACTGACAAAAGACAGAGCATCCCAGTGAAAATCTGCACTTCATATTGAAGGTATAGTTTTCTAAATATACATTTAAATACTTGAGAGCCTCTAACTTACTTCCTTGTCCTCGGACTTGCCGCCCCGGGCACCGCGGCCCCTGCCACGGCCTCTGCCGCGTCCGCGGCCCCTGCCGCGGCCACCTGCGCCAAAACCTCCGCGAAAACCTCCTCTACCACCGGCGTCGTCCGCCATTTGCTGCCGAGCAAAACACAAATCAAAATTAGTATTTCTTTTGTATCTACAAGCAAGAGAGCACTTCAGTTAGCGAGCATTAGTGACCATCGCCGCCATATTCAACGGCGACGACTCTTCTTCAATATCTATGGATATCTGAAATTCTGCCACTTTTTCTTCGTTAATACAAGGATGGTGTAGTGATAAAATATCTATGTGTAGTCTTTTAGGTATTTTATGTGTTTTTGGTAAGATGATGTGCGCGATAAAGCGGGATTTTGATCGGAAAAAACGGCCAGACGTCCGACTTACGTGATCGTTTAAACAGGAAGAAGACCCACGTGAAGTCTCGCCGGCTTTTATATTGAAGTTTTATCGCGAGATTCTCTCCAAGAGAAAATTAAACCTCTGATCTGCTGCCCCTAGCGGCAGCTTTGTCCCACACCGACCTATGCATTATCAATAGGTCTGAAGTTACTGAGTAGTGGTATATTTTAACTTTGGTTTTATTTCTACCAAAATATAGGAAGAAAACGACAAGCAAGTTAACATAACACGGACCAAAAAACCACAAGATTAGTGATAAACGTTGCCAAAAAAACCCCATGAAAATAAGTGGAAAAAAAGGTTAAAAAACAAGAAAACGGCCCAACAAAGTGCTGAACATGTGTATAGATGTCAAATATAAACGTATTATAATCATAAATAAACGTTTTCTGATTTTTTAAACCTTTTTCCCTCTATAATTTTCTAGTAATTGTAAAGTAACTGTCTTTTCACATTTCACTAATTCCATGCAATTTTGGGGGCATTTTTTTGCCAAGTTGGTCATTGCCTGTAATTTCTATGTTCAAAATATATCACACCAATTTGCTCAAGTTTCAGAGGGTAAGATAGCTTGTGAAAGGGAGCTTGAACGCAGCACAAGAAAACCAACGTCAATACAGGTTTCAGAGGGTTAATTTATGAGGTCTTAATTGCCACATTTTATTTAATCTATTTTATTTAATTTTTTTGTCAAAATCAGTCAAGGTTTTCTGTCATAAAGTCCACAATCTTAAAACCCACCTTTGGGCAAAATGTACTCTATTACTTTATTAAACTATACCTACACACAATTACTTTATACTTGCCTACAATGCTTGGATAAAACAGATTTGTCAAAAAATCAGTCTTAAATTTGGATAAAAATAATGATATTCAAAAACATTGTCATCCATGGATGCTCGGTCACAAACGACTGCGTTTAAAGTCACAGACACCACCAGACGTGATTTATCACATACATTTTATTTTACAATTATTACACAGGACAGATAGTAGGGAACTGTTCTTCTTAAGCCTGAGCAGCCATCATCCGCTCTTTTTGCTTCATTAGACATTTCCTGCCGCTGGCGTACGCCCCCAGGTCTCCATCTGGAAAGAGGCAGGTCATGGATTTAACATGTGCAAAGGACGCCAAGTGACAATAAATAAGACATGTATATGTGCAAGCATTAAGTAATTATTTTAATTATCAAGTCTGTAAAATGTCAGTGAAGGGTCCATCACTATTTCCCCAAACCAAACATGATTTCTACAAAATTCTTTTCAAACTTATATAAAATCTGAAAAAAACATCTAATTTTTTTTTTTGCATTTTTATTTCAGAAATAAAATTAATACTTCATGATCAAAAATGGTGACAAATACATTTTTGTCAGTTTCAGTTTTACAACAAATAATATGTGTTGCATTAATTACTACCTCAGTACAATACATCTAGAGACCGAAACAGCACAATGAATCATCTCTTAGCTTATCAGAGCATTTGCTACACTGTCGTATTAAGTCAGCCGTGTGACAGAACACATGAAGGACACCTGAATTTTTCCGCATTTTCGTTCTTTTAAACCAACAAGCTCCAAGTGGCGGCGTACTTACAGCGTGACATGAAGTTCTTGGTCACGTCGTTGAACTGCTGTATTTCTTTGGCACAGTTCTGCTGGTAGCTGTGTCCTTCTCTCTGCTGGCAGGCCCTCATACGCTCCTGGACAATCTTCACAATCTCCTGGTCCACTTTGCTGAGAGGTAAAGACAACAACACCAACAGCGTGACGCTCTGCAACAGTTTCTCCAGAGCCGAGAGTGACACGACAGCCAGTTTACGGGTTAATGAATTCCCCTGAGAGTCTTCAAACCATGAAACATACATTCACACTTTTGTCTTATAATTAAAGTCTTAGCCAAACATCCGTGGACACACAAATATAACAACTATATGCGACCTTCTTCCAAAACTACGGGCATTAAAAAACTGCTCTATGAGTTTCCACTCTTCTTCTCGAAAGGCTTTCCACAAGATGCTGGCGGGATTTTTAACAATTCAGCCACAAGCTCTTTGTGCAGGACAGTCAAGATTATTTCATATCAAAACGGGAAAACAAGCCAATAACTTTAACATTATTAATCAAACTATTATCCATTTCTCACACTGCACTGATACTTTTATTTTATTATACTTGTCTTATTCAGTTTTAGCCTGTAATTATTTTCTAATTTCTTGGTCTTTAATGAGTGTTTTTAATTGTGAATAAATGTTTTATTAGGTGTTTTTTGCACTTTATCTTAATGTTTTGGATGTTTTAAGTAGAGTATTTTTAATCGCCTTTGTTACTGAAATGTGAAAAATAAATAAACTTGTCAGGCCTTTTTTGTGCATGGGGGTGTTATCATGTTGCCACAAATGTGGAAGCACGCAGCTGTCTAAAATATGGACCAAATTGAGCTATGGGGCCTCCTCTGACTTCCCAAGTTCCCGCTATATTTTTTTGCATTGTGTTTGCATACTGTTGCCTTCAGAAGCCAATTAGAGAGCACAGGAAACACGCAGCTGCTTCTTGATATTTCATCCAGAGGTCCCAAAACCAACTGTCGCTATCTTTTTCAAGGTTTCCTGTGTGTAAATGTGTATATTACTAGATTTGACACAGGCTAATCAACAAGACAGGACGTCAAGATGAGATAAAAATTCAGAAATTGCTTATTCTTCTAATATACACGCAATGGCCACTTTATTAGGTACACTTTGCTCATACCAGGTTCATGTCACTTAAATCACCTTACTTGCCCATTTTGATGCTTGCTTTGAACTTCAGCAGATCCTTCTGACCATGTCAGCATGCACTGAGTTGCTGTCATGTGATTGGCTGATGAGATATGTGCGTTAACAAGCGGTTGAACAGGTGTTAAATAATAAAGTGGCTGACGAGTGTATATGGTGATGTACGACTGCCACAAACTGGAGCTATAACTTCTGAAGGCCTGAGGGTCTAACAGCGTCGCTGGATTACTGAACAGGCCCATCAGGCACAGGTTCAGCAGACAAAAAAGTCGGGGGAAGCCTGGCTTTCACCTGTAAAATGTCACTCAAGTTACCATGTACCTTAATCAACCAGGTAGACTTCAAATGACCACAAAAGATCCAGAGGAAATGCAGAGACACAAAACCACAAAAAGATTTATAATGACTACAAAGAGGCACAAAACTGCAAAAAAAGAGGAAAAAACACCATATAGTCTGTACCACCTTTTACAATGTTCAAGGCCTGAATATTGGGCCATTATGCTGCATCGCCTTTCTGTATAAAAGGCGTAATTGCAGACCATGGCAAGTCTTGCCAAGTCTATAGGCTGGAAGACAGTGGCCGTAAAAATGTCCACAAATTGGAGAAAACTCTGAGATTCTGGAGCTCTTTATCCTCCAAGCAGAGGACAAGATCAGCAGCCATATAACAGAGATGGCAAATTATTGTTATTGTCATGTTATGCATTGTTATTGTTAAAAAAGGGCTGCTGGCGCATATGTTAAATGTCACACTCAAAGCTGACACTGTTGTGTTAAATATTATGCCCATCAATGCTGGGGATTTATCTATGTGTCTTGTTTGTGTGAAAATATAAAGGCAGCATAAACAGAGCTTGTGGGAGGTGGAGGGGCCTTTCGTGTTTGTACTCAGGGGCCAACTGCCTTATAATGCGCTCATGTCTGAGAGTGCAGAGCATGTGCTGCTTTGTAGAGCTAGTAATCCAAAAACATATGTAGGTTTTATTTCCCTGGGTAAGCAGTATATAATCATTTTACTAATTATCATCCACATGAACATCATGCTGAATAAATCCAATCTTAACTGCATCTCTGCATGTGACTCACTAGTCTCTCCTCCACTGCATCTCGGCCTCATAGTAGCAGAGGTAATCTCCCTCCTGGCACTCCGTCAGGTCAGGAACACGGCGAAACTTCTGGTGGTAGTAGACGGACTTGTTTCCAGCCCGCATGCTGTCAACAGCATCTGGAGGAGAGGGGAAAATAGTTCATAAATGCTGTATAACGAGCTTAAGGAAGTTTGCTTCAATATATTACACAGGATGTATCCAGTAAAGCTTGAATTGTAAAGATTCAAGCTGAATATTGATTATAAATGTGATTTTTGTGGGCTGAAAAATAAATATTTGACACTTATTTTTTCAATGTATTTATACCCAAATGTTTTGAATTGACGTTGCCAAATTTTTAGAAAAGAAACAATAATACTATAATATAATAATAACAATGTAAATAATTCTGTGTAATCTAATGTTATCTTACTAAGCAATATAAGATTTAAAATAACAAATTGTAAATCATGAAACTTCCTCATTTTAGGAAAATTCCACATTCACAATAAAATAATAATAAGCACCATCTTAGCTAAGGCTGTAATGTATTCAGTTACCATATTTATAAACACACGTGTTAATAACATATAAAAGTCAAGTTATTTCAACATTTCTTTTTTGCATTAAATACATTTTACAGTGTTAAATAATTATAAAATGCAACCTTGCAATATCAAAAGTGAAGGCATTTTTTTTTTAGTTGTTGTTTCTGTCTTTACAGTTTATATATTTCTTATTTGTGTATTTTTTATTTGTTTTGTTCTTCTGTCTACGTATCTGTATGCATTTTTGTATTGATCTTGAATTCAATAACGAAAATATAGTTAATTTCAAGGCAGTTTGATGAGCCTAAAGCAGGCCGTGTGTGAGATTTAGCGTCTATGAATGACGCTAGCTAGCATAACACCTAGCTAAAACAATGCATAACGTTTCACGACTTATTGACTTTTTATCCATTACTGCCACAAACTAGAGCCTTGCGATTTAGTTTGTATAATACTTTGCGAGAAAGCAACAGTGATGTTATCGTTATAACGAGTAAAAATGCAGTCAGTAAGTCTCTTGATAGCTGTGTTGTTGTGCTAGCCTGTTAGCACAGTTAGCTCTGTTAGCTTACCTCTAAATGTGGTGACAGGCAGGTCCACGGAGTAATAAAAGAGTTTAGTGAGAATCAGAGCCGGGTTTGGCAGAGCTGTCTGTTTGTTGTCAGCCGGAGTCTGCCGAGGAGGCTCCGGATATGCTGCTTTATCATGGTCTGAAGGCATTTTGCCTAATTTTGACAAGGACTTTAGAAATCCTACAATTCGACCTCAGCAGCTCTCCTTTAGAGGAGGAGGCGCATGCGCAGAAGATACAACATCATGGCGAAATAGAGGTCAACGAATTCAAAACTTAAATATTATTTAGATACGCTTTTTTGCACTCATTATTAAAGAGCTATTAATCGTTACAATTATTATAACAAACGACAAACGTAACACAAGTCCGAATATAGTGTTTTTAAAACATAAAGTTTGAAGGGTAAAGGTCACAGGTGGAGCTGTTGCACCATGAACGTGCAGCAGGTGGTGCTGCGGGGTTGACATAAAATGATTTGGTTGAAAAAACTGTCCTTTTATATTTTTAAAGATACTAATTTTAAAATATGACAACAATTAAAATGTTCAAACCCATCAATATGAAATACTGAAATATTGTTTTACAACTTTTATTACGTTTTTTTTTTAATGATGCAGGGCTGTAAACTTCTTAATACAACCTCTTGCACTTAAAAGTGTCTGATATTTGTCTTTAAAAAAACAAAGAAAAACATTTAAAGGTCCAGTGTGTAGGATTTAGGGGGATATATTGGCAGAAATAAAATAAAAAATAAAAAATATGTTTTCTTTAGTGTACAATGAACTAAAAATAAGAATTGTTGTGTTTTTGTTAACTGGTTATATGTATACAGGAAGCAGGTCCTTGTCCACGTTGCACCGCCATGTTTCTACAGTAGCCTGGAGCAGACAAACCAAACACTGGCTCCAGATATGGCCATTTGCATTATCATGTCTGCTTTTCGGGGGGGAAAAAAACAACAACAATCAAACAAACAAAAACCTTATTGAAATGATATTGTGTGCTTGCCAAACTGACTAAAATCACATTAAAATACAATAAATATCTTTAGTCTTAGTGAAATTGGTAACAAGGTCAATTTGGTCAATTTACTTTACAAAGTGTTGCGTTTGTATTGTAATACTACAATAAAAACCCAGTGTATTATAAATAAAAAACAAAAACATATACTGAAACTAATAAAAACTAAACTAAAATTAAAACTTTTTAAACAATAAACACTAAACTGAATCAAGCAAATTCACTCTGCATACTAACTTAAACTCAGCTAAAATACAAAACTATAATAACACAGCACACTGATGTACATGGTATAAATGTAAACATCAAAATGCTAATGTTGTGTTGCACTGGTTGTCTTAAAAATAGTTTATTTGCCTCCATCTCTACAGGAAAACACCATAACTGGCAAATAATAATTATTCTCAGTGAAAATATGACTGCCTCCTAAAGAAAAGAAAAATTTGTATCCATCCTAAAGCACACCAGGTGAATGTTGGCATGACGACAGTGAAAACTTTCCCTTTCTTGGTCATGTGTTTCCCGTCCACTGAGCCTCCCCACCACCTCAGACCTGAGATTACCCTCCTCCGTCCCTCCTCATACCTTCTCCTGTCAGAACTTGGCAGAGATTGCCTTGTTTGAAAGCGAATACGGCTCCTCAGCTGGGCCAAACACCAAATTAGAGCTCTTACACTCTGTATCATCTTATGTATGACCCTCACATCAGCACTGGTCCCTCTCTCTTTTTACCCCTCGACTGGACAGTGAGCGGACATGGTCAGTGCTCCTCATGTCTTTTTGTTCTTTTCTACTTTAAAGGATACATTTATTTGTAGTTTTGTTCTGGTGTCTTTGACTTGAACTCCGTGTGTGTGTGTGGTTTATCACTGTTTTGCCGTCTGTGTTTATAAAAGGAAGATGAAGCATATTGAAAAGTTATCTTGTAATGGCTGCCTCTGAGGAGACCACGTGGAGTACTGAAATGGCGACTTGTTTTTATGCTACATCCCATCATCTGAGTTTTGTTTATTATTTGGCTGTTGCTGGATTTCTATGTTACTGTAAATGTGACAGAAATTAATGTAAAGAGTACAAACACCTGGACAGGAAGGCAAACACACTCAAAGATTAAGGGATTTCTTTTCATGTCCTGTTTCACTTTTTGACAACTTCTGAAAGCTTTTCATATTAGAGGATTAATCTGAAGAGTTTTTGGGAACAGCAGCACAGGAAGAATAGTGTCTCTTGATTTAACACCACAGTTCTTGTGATGTTTTTGTAAGTTATTTTAATACTTTTGTGTTAAGCTTGAAACGATGTCTCCGTGGGGTTTATGTCCTTTTAGTCTCACCGCAAGTTCCATGCACCCCGGCATGGACATATGGGGTTCCTGCCCCACAAACGAAGCAAGAAGCATAGAGGAAAGGTGCGCACGTGGCCGAAAGATGACCCCAGCAAACCCGTACACCTCACTGCCTACCTGGGATACAAGGCTGGCATGACCCACACGCTGAGGGAGGTGCACCGCACCGGCCTCAGTATGTATGACTGGACTCTCTGCAGCATGGATGCACGGGAGGGTGGAGCAAAAAACATGAACTCTGAGTGATGCTTGCTGTTTGTTTGAGAGGATAATAGGTTCGTAAGGTCAGATGTTACATGGGGTCCTGATATGTTCTCGACAGATTTAAAGGAGGACTTGGGCATTTCTCAACTTGACCCCTATTTTGTGTCTTAGTGACTAATGGGAACAACAATTTTTAAAAACTGATTCAGGATTGAGCGAGAGTGCTGCAGTGGACATCAGCGAAACAGGCTGCAATGTAACTACTTGGGGTATTTGTGGACTCAGTTACATCTACTGTGTGTGCTTGTTTTTGTAGCTGACAGGCTCAGATTATGTCTGACAACATTGTGGAAAGGACCGTACAGACAAAGACCTTTTTGATTAAGAGCAAGATCATTTTTGTTAAAGCAGAAACAACCCTTATCAACAACTGTTATCATTTTCATTTCTTGAAGGGGAAAAGTTAATACATCAACCTGCTCTCTCGGGTTGGATGGTGAATTATTGTAGGCCATGATTACGTTTTTGCGCAGTAAACAGAGCAACCAGTTGAACTGATACGAACCATTCTTCATCTAAAAAACTTCAAACGTGGTATGACTATGGGCGATCTGATGGGGAGTCTTCATCTCCATCTTTTGCTGTAGCCATTACTGACACCACATAACCCAAATACAGCCTCCTGCTGATGGCCCCTCCTCTCTACCTGTCTCTACCACAGACTGTATATGTATACCAATAAGCTGCCCAATCTGAGTACTGCATGCGTGAGGTTAAGGTATACGGGAACACCATTTTGACAGAGAAAGCACACACAGATCTGCATGATCACAGTTTATGGATGTTTACATTTTAGAAAAGACAAAAAAATCATCCGCTGACCTCAAAACCAGTAACGAGTCAAAAGTACGACAGTTTTCAGTCAAAATATTAGGTTTTCAAAAAAAAAACCCCAAAAAACCAAAAATAAAAAACCCTTAATGAAGAACAGATACTCAAAAAATGTCCTTAAGTACAGTAGTTAAGTAAATGTACTTCATTACTGTCCACCACTGATTTTTGCTATGTGGTAGGGTCAAACTTAAAGCCTAAAATATGGGCTTAAATTGTCTCTTTTGCATATTTATGTCATTTTCTACTCTACATCATTGAATATTTTCCATGTTTGTCCCACAGAAATAGCAAAGCGAGAGGAAGTGGAGGCGGTTACCATCATTGAAACACCTCCAGTCATTGTGGTGGGGGTCGTGGGATACATTAAAACCATCCGTGGCTTGCGCTCCCTCAAAACCATCTTTGCTGAGCATATCAGCGACGAGTGCAAACGCAGATTCTACAAAAACTGGTGTGTGATTTTGTGTGTGCAGCAAACTGAGCGTTACCTGACTGACACAGCGTTTACGGTGAGCTTTTCTGTGTTTCAGGCACAAGAGCAAGAAGAAGGCCTTCACTAAGTACAGTAAGAAGTGGCAGGATGAAACGGGAAAGAAACAGCTGGACAAGGATTTCTCTCAGATGAAGAAATACTGCTCAGTGATCAGGGTTATTGTTCACTCGCAGGTAGGCCAGTCAGACTCCACCCGTCTAATGATCAGCAGCTATTGAATGCATCCCAAAAGGGGCAGAGCAGAGTTATCCACCTGACCAAATGCAATGGAAAGAAAAACTGCCACATCCTAAATCCATCTGAAGCCAGGAGCAAAACAGCCCTGGCTGCCACCCTCTGCCCGAGGGGAGCGCTGAAGGGTGCCGTTTCAAATAGCAGTTTAAAAATAATTTGCAGGGCAGAACCTGGCTGCTCACCCAGGCTTTGCCAGGGGAAACCTTTATGTTGGCAGCAAACAATATGAAAATCAGCCAAGATCTCCACTCTGAACAGTGTTGCTAGGATCTTTTTCTGTGCAGGTTTCAGCTTGAGAGGCGGGAAAAGATATGGTTTTTAACCCTTAGGGATCACTTCAATATGGCACGCACTCGTATTGCTCTGCGCACAAAATGCGCTTTTCAAAAATCAAGCTTGAACAAATATTATACATTATTATTATTTTCTACTTTCATTGAGTCAATTTATAAACCAACATCAGTCCTATCATAAGTATCATATATTCATTTATTTTCTGAATTTTAACCCTTTAAATGCCAAGTTTTTGTCATGATGCCTCTATGTTTTTAGATGGGAAAAAATGTTGTTTTTTTCTGTAGTCTACATACAAAGTAGATTTTTTTTCAGTGATTTTCAGCAACATTGACTATGACAGTGCACCTAGTGGAAACAGCACCTATTTTCTCCGTATGCCAAATATAGTAAAAAATGACGTCATCAGATGGAAAATAGTAAAAATGACAGATTTTAAGGCAATGCCCAAGAACGACACCCAGAAATAACATGATACATTTTTTTATGCTTTTATGGCTGTGGGATCAAAAATTGCAGTTTAAATGGGTTTCAATGGCGCATTTTTTGCACTTAACAGTATGAATGCAATGATTTGCCTAACAGTGTATTTTAGACTTATTGTAGTAGCTGAGCTGGAAATTCCAAGATAAAACAAAAATACGTGGTCTTGCCAAAATTTACACCACATGCATGAACATTGCCAAAATGATAAAAAATGAAGAATGAAAAGCGCGTAAAATGAGCCAAACAGTCCACAGTGGTTAGTATTGGGGCTTTGGTGATTACCCAGAACAAGAGCTCAAACATTATCCCGTGCTGAATAATAAATCTACTTTTTCTAGCTTACATTTTTGGAGTTAATGGGCTTTTCCATTTTCCAGATGCGGTTGCTGCCAATAGCACAGAAAAGAGCCCACATCATGGAGGTGCAACTGAACGGGGGAAGCATCTCGGACAAGGTGGACTGGGCGAAGGAGCGCCTGGAGCAGCCTGTGCCCGTTTCTTCTGTCTTCTACCAGGATGAGATGATTGACATAATTGGAGTCACTAAGGGTCACGGCTTTAAAGGTTGGAATCAGCGGTGTCATGAAATAGTGTGGACGATAATCGTAATATTTAAAAGTGAAATATTGATATAGCTTTAACAATATACATATGACAACACTATAAATAATGCAGGGCCTCTTAAATAATTTATGTTTCCTTCCGATTTCGCTTTTATTTTTCTGTTAAGGGTAATTTTCCTTTTTGTAGGATTTTTAACAATTACAGTTACAGACTCTCTCCACCTCCCTACACTTCTACTTTGAGTTATTTGGGTTGTTTTTTTAATATTGATTTGGAAATTTATTTTTTTAAATAAATAAATTTATTTTGAACAAATAAAAAAGAAAGATAAATGATCATACAAACAAGCAGAAAGACAGAAAAAAAGCCAAACAAAATTGTCAAACACTTGATGACTTGGTTTAAATATTTTGTAGTACAAACTCATGTAATACCACTACTTCTCCATAAGTCATTGATTTATAATTAACCATCCTTACTGATCTATACTTTAATTAATTTTCCTAAACTTGTCTAAATATAATATCTATTACCTTTTATTTTTGTCATACACAAAATATATAGTCACTACACATATAATTTCAAAGATATCAATTAATTATGCATATTTATCTTAATCTTATTGATCAGTTGTCTTTTTGGATTTGAGTATATTATTATATATAATATACAAAACTTATTTTGTATATTACATATACATGCACATACATGCATTGCACAATGCACATGTATCATTTCGATACTGCTATCGTGAACTCTTTTGGCCGCGTTAATCATGTAGTGAAACTCTAATACTGTGCCAGCCCTAGCTGGAAACATGCTCAGACTAGCTGGACTTGTAAAATAAATGTGCTCAAAGTTAAACTTACCTCTGGCTCTTTATACTGGCAGGTGTGACAAGCCGCTGGCACACGAAGAAACTGCCGAGGAAGACTCACAAGGGTCTGAGGAAGGTGGCCTGTATTGGAGCCTGGCATCCGGCCCGTGTGGCGTTCACTATTGCTCGTGCTGGTCAGAAGGGCTACCACCACCGCACTGAGATCAACAAGAAGGTCAGCTGAGGGTTAGGAGTGCATTTTCACCCACAAGACTTCATCTTCAACTGTTATCATTGAATAATTATGAGTAATGTTATCACAATAATGCTTTGTGTCCATGTGTGAGCTTCTCATGTCCACATGTCCTCAGATCTACCGCATTGGTAGGGGTGTGCACATCCAGGATGGAAAAGTGATCCGGAACAATGCCTCCACTAACTACGACATCAGCCAGAAGACCATTTCACCCATGGTACTCATATTTTTTAATTTTATAATATGCACTACGGAAAGGCTTTCAAAGAAGCCCATATTTATGATGCAATAACTGAGGCTGTTCCTATGCACCGGTTTAGGGTTAACTCCTAACCTAACAATGTAAATAGGGTAAATAGCGTTATGTTTACAGGGTAATGATTTGTTAGATATCATACAAACTGATGTATGAGTAAACATCTAATGACCAGACCTGCAACATGGATGGATTACTGCACAGTCCTAAATGTCACTCAAAGAGAAACATACCGACCAGGAAGAGATTCAACATGACCAAAAAGAGACACAAAACAACTACAAAGAGATGCAAAATAACTGCAAAGAGGCTCACGATGACTTTGGAAAGGGACAAAACAACCACAAAGAGACACAAAATGACTAGAGAGGCACTCAAAATAACCAAAAAGGCACACAATGACCACAAAGAGATGTGAAATGACTAGAAAGTAAACACAACATGACTAAGAGGAGACATATAATGACTAGGAAAAGACTCAAAATGACCACAAAGACACAGAAACTGACCAAAAGGACAAAAATGACAACAAAGAGGCATAAAACAACCACAAAGAGATGCAAAATGACAGAGAGACACTCAAAATGACCAACAATAGAAATAAAACAACTACAGACAAAAAATTGACTAGACACAAAATGACCAAAAAAAAAAGACATAAAATGTCCACAAAGAGACATAAAACCACAAAAAGACACAAAATAACTACAAAGAGACTCATAATGATCACAAAGAGAAAACAAAACAAATAGAGATACACAGCAACTCTCAAAATGACTTGACTCAAAGGGTTTCACAGAAAGTGATAGCAAAGTTTTTTTAAAACACTCAATTTCTCAATTTTATCCGTCTTGTAGGGAGGATTCCCTCACTATGGTGAAGTGAATAATGACTTTGTCATGGTGAAGGGCTGCGTGGTCGGCGCCAAGAAACGTGTACTCACCCTCAGAAAGGTACAGTGTGATTTCGAAAGTCTAACTCCAGATCTCACAGGTGGTTATATTGTCGAATTTACTCTAAAAGTACAGTTGGTAGTACATTATTGCAGGATGTGTACTGTATGTGTACATCTTTGTGTCTTTCTTCCCTAGTCTTTGCTCATACACACATCTCGCAAATCCAAGGAAACCATCGAGCTCAAGTTCATCGACACCACTTCCAAATTTGGTCACGGCCGCTTCCAGACTGCCCAGGAGAAGAGGGCATTTATGGTGAGAAACGTTTGGCACACACACATATCTGATTAAATTTTCCACTGTTAACCTAATGATTGCATTGTTTTGACAATGACCTCTGGTTTACCTGCAGGGGCCACTGAAGAAGGATGCACATAAATCCCTGCCAGAGCCTCTCATCGAGGAGGTCTGAAAAAAAAAGATCACATCTTAATTCTATTACAGTAATAAAACAGAATTTCAAATCCACAGTGTGTTGTTGTTCCATGTGCATTAGCAGCGGTGATTTGTAAATAGCACTTGTGTTTTGACTGCAACCTCTACCTGAAAAGGAAATACATTATTTTTCAACCTGGACCCTTTTTTTCCCCACGTTTTTGTGTCTATGTTACTCCTGAGAGCAATTTTTGAAATAAGTCCAGTATCAAAAGAGAGTGCTGCAGCCTCAGCAGCATAACAGGTTGCAATGTAACCACTCTGGGCTGGTGCACCCCATCAATTTGCGTTCATTAAAGGAGTTTGTTTTTGCCACTGATGGGCTCAGATTGTTATAAGAAGTGTCTGATAACATTACAGAAAGGACCCTGCAGAGAAAGTTAACGTTTGTTTTTTTTTGTTGTTATTTTTTCATACTTTTTGCTTATTACAACCGGCTTTGTTTTCTGGTCTCACTACAGGACCGCTCTTTACTTTTAGAGGACAAAAACGACTGGCTTTTTTTAATATTTTATTGCACACAGGTGTGCTTTGAAATGGTCACCAAAAAAAGGCCACTTAAAAAATGCATCTGCAGTCTGATCACACAACATTGGACACAACTTGGACACAAAAAAGACCAGAACAAGTGAAAGTTACAGACAATTGTTTCACTTCTCTGCAGGGTCCTTTACATAATGATGTCAAGCACCCATAATAACAATCTGAGCCCATCGATGACAAAAAACAAGCACTTTTAATGCACATAAATTGATGGATGCACCTGAGTTGTTATATTGCAGCCTGTTTTCCGGCTGTAGCATCCTCTCTCAATACTAGACACGAAAAACTAAAAAAATTTAGTCCAGGTTGAAAAATACCAGTTTCCCTTTAAGTTCAACAATTCAATAGATTTAAAGTTTCAAACAGGTTTTTATTCTCTGATAAATCCATTGGCATTTCAACACTGTTCAGAAAAACATGCACCATGGTAGACTGATTGAACGTAATCATCTCCATGTTTTTCTCATGTTGTAACAGGATCAGAAAATGAACGGATGGTTATTTCGTTCCATCAAGATTCTTTTAAAACAGAGGTCATCAAAAAACCTTGTTTTAACGTGCAGTAAAAACATCCAGTTTTTGCATTTTTTTATCCATGCTGGCATCAAATAAAAAAAAGTTCCCTTTTGGTGTTAAATGTGCTCTCACTGGTGTACAGTACAGTCATCTTCACAGTAGGGGACACTGTAGCACCATTCTCACAGTCCGGGAGGTCGCTGTCGCAGCGTGCCTTCAGGCGGTTTCTTCCTGCACTGGTTACAACCAACACTCAGGATGAACACTGAGCCGGTACCCTGCTTCAGCTTCAGCTGCCTCCGAATCCATCAGAGATTCACCGCAGTAGGTGCACAACGGCTTTTTTTTTTACACTGATATGATCTCAGCTGTGACCTCAGAGGGGAAATTACTCCGACAGGTAGTCCTGGGACTCCATGGAGGACTGGTGGGATGAGGAGTGGATTGAGGATTGGTGGGATGCAGGTGGGTTGTCCAGCCCGGAGGCCATCAAGGGCAAATAGAGATCGTCCATATTGGGCATCACAAGCACTTTCTGTTGAGAAGCAACAAATCCATATTTAATCATTTGAAACCTTAGTTTGATTTCTTTCAAAAATATGAGGAGAAGGCAATGAGCAACTTAACAAGACATGGCCTAAAACAGCTATACATTCATAAAAAGTTACAAGAAAATTCCCTGAAAATAAGCAAAAAATAAATTAATTAAATTAAAGCATAATAACAAATAAGACATAATTATAATGATTATGGATATTTTTTCCCCTAGTTTTTGATCATTTTCTAATAATTCTTGCCCCCTTTATTAAGGTAATTTTGGTCAATTTTCTTAGTGATCTAAATATTATAGATTTATAATAGATATAACAGATCAAATGATTAAATCTCATTCTAAAAGCTAAATCTAAATCTCAGTATGAAATCTTAATCTAAATATTACATATACATTTAAATGTTAAATCTACATCAAAATGTTAAATTTTAGACTTAAATGTTAAATCTTAATGATGTTAGAATCTAAATCTAAATGTTAAATGTTAGATATAAATATTAAATCTTAATGTTAAAACTCTATCTAAATAATAAATGTAAATCTAAATGTTAAGTGTGAACTCTTAATGTTAAGTCTACATGTAAACTCTAAATATCAAATCTGAATCTAAACATTAAATGTTAGATCTAAAAACTCATCTTAATCTAAATGCTAAAACTAAATCTAAACAATAACTTTAAATGTCAAAACTAAATCTAAATGTTATCTTTAAATCTAAATTTTACATGTTAGATCTAAATGGTGAATCAACTTCTAAACGTGTAGAAAATATGCAAATAGCCCATGCTACATCATGCATTTTCCCAACCAATTTAAGATTAAACCACTCCCACTTTAGCACGACAAAAGTAAACATTAAGATTTTAATTTAATATTTAGATTTTGCAGACATTAGACATTGCATGTTTTAAATGATTTTTTTTCCTTGAATACGAGCTAAATATTTTAAAAACTAATCAGCTAGAAATCTGTAGCTGAATTTTTACAGTCAGCTCCCCATATGGACCGACCTGGAATTCACACTGCAGTTTTTTCTCAATCCACTCAGTGACATGCGTGAAGGTGACCTCCCTCTCTCCGAGCGTCGGTCGCACATGAAGGTCTAACCTGGGAGGGACCCGGAAACTGTACCTGAGAGGAGAGAACGAGAGAAAAAGACCGCATGAGAAAAAAGAAACCTTTGAATATATAATACAAAATTACGGAGAGCAAAGTGAACTCAGTACCATATCCTGTCAGTGGGGGGAGGTGGGATGTTGACGGCCAGAGTGCCGGAAAGCTCCAGGACCTCGACGCTGAGCATCAGAGGCATGTTGGAAACCTCGGCTATCTTCTTCTTGATGTACTCATTCTCCGTGGCTTTCTGGAAGTATTTGGACTTTGCGATTTTGTCCACAAATCTCAAGATCTTCCTACTTGTGCTGCCACCAGTGTGCCTGCAGGACGGATGAGGACACATGCACAAATGTAGTGTGGGACTGTAATTTGGACATAATATAACCATCCAAAGTGGGACTGAACTGACTGCAGCTCTGGTGAACATACTGATGAGTATGACAAGAATGCGACTATTTCTACAAAGATTACACATTTATGCATGTTCATTATTGTTATTATCATTAAGGTTTTTTGCACTTCATACACTCGAACATGGCATATCAAGTAAATCAGAGCTCTATCAAGTGTAATGCGAGATACTCCAGATAAATAGGGTTAAACTTAGCTAATAGATATCACCATGAAACTTCCCCAGGTGTCAGCTGTTGAGCAATATCTAATTAAATATGAGCTAAAATTACCAGGGCAAAAATCTAGACATTGGATAAAGCTAGGTTCAGATTGTTGTTTCATTTTGTTGGAACATCAGAGTCAAATGTTTTTACAGAGGGGATTTTGGATATTTTTTTTTTATCACTCCATAAAACAGACTACAGGCAGCCTGTGCATTATGTTTATTTCTGTAATATAATATCCCCTTTCTTGTAAAAATATGACTTTATTCTCAACATTTTTTCCTTGTAAAAGTACAACTTTTTTTCTTGTAATATTAGGACTTTATTCTCATAAAATTATGACTTTTTTCCTGTAAAATTACGACTTTTTCTCATAAAATGAGGACTTAATTCTTTTAATATTACAAGGTTATGCTCATAAAATTACGACATTTTTTCTCATAAACCACAACATAATTCTCGAAATATGAGGATTTTTTTCCTCATAATGTTAAGACTTTACTCTGGAAATTACGACTTTATTCTCGAAATCTAACATTTTTGTCTTTAACATGGTCCCAATCCTCTGTTGTAGAAATTAAACACCTGCAGTTACATCACTAAGATGCGACCACAAGTGCAACATGGTTCAGAAACTACAGCGCAGTGCAGTTTAGTGACCTAAAATCCATGCATATTTGATTTCTTTTGTAATGAAGTTGTTAAATTACCCTTCGGCTGCGACCGCTGTGCTCTTTTCTCCCGGAGGCCCCTGCGTCTCAGACAGTGGGACTTCCTCTTCATCAGACGAGCCTGCGCTGGATGACTCCTCGTCACTGTCAGCCAGTATACACAGCCTGGGCTTCGAGCTGAAAACACACCAGTGGCATCACTTATGTATCACTTATCTACTGATCTCAGAAGACTCATTTGTCCTTGTGCGTGCTCACATCCACCTCCATATGCTCTATAGTAATATGAAACATGAATGTGCCTCACCCCACTTGCTGGGTCTCTAAAATGCTGTGAGCCTCGTCCTCTCCTTCTTTACCCAGTTTACACAGGTTCATCTTAGTCTCCAGGGTCATCTGAAGGCAGCCTGTGTACACCACCTCCAGCTCCAGCCACAGGCCTTGGGGATAAAGGGAGGAAGCAGATCAGATTTCTTAACAAGCCAACATCTCGCCTTGATCTGGCCGGGCACACTGTTGTTGCAGAGGGGACATTAGACCAACAGAGGATAGCTCGGCCATGCTATTGTCAGTTAAGCTTAGTCAAGGCCAAGAGGATTGCTAATCTCTTCGGCAGGAGAAAGCTTTCAGGGCAGGTGCCACAAACTCTGTAAAGAGACAAATGAGATCATGGCCTAAGCTGCCTGCAGTTTTGTGTCTCAGAGAAGAAATCTGGGTGGTGACCGTCCGGTAAACTTTATCAGGTGACGCCTGTGGTGTAGAAAAGAAACTAGAATCACAGTTTCGTGGTTGTGTGTCTATTCAGACTTGTATGTATCTATGACAATGTTTTAAATATGGATGTTGCTGCAAAGAAATTACAAACTGTAAAAGGTAAATATAGTTAATACACACATCTGATCTACAAAATCACAGTTTCAAGCAGGCCTGTTGTTAGGGGGTGTTAAAGGATATGGATGACCCTGCCCCAAGGGGGGGGGGCATGAATGGCTGGGGTCATGCTTGGGCATGTATGGGTCTATGGTTAATCATTAAAGGTTGACAAATAAAAACTGCTGGCTAACTTTTAAAGCTAACTAGAAGACACAGATAACATATTAAACAGGATGAGCTGACGCATGCGTTGGTACCAACCATGTCATGCTATCTTGTTGGGAAGAGGCCGATATACCGATATAAGTTGCGCTAAATTTTGGCGAGAGGGAGAGCAGCATTAGGGACTAGTGGTCGACCTATACTGGTTTTTCAGGACCGATTCCGATACTGATTATTAGTACTTAATGAGACAGACAACCGAGATTTGGAAATATGCATTTTCCAATAAAAAATGAAAATGGTTACCGAAATTTAGAGTTTGGAATATCACAAACTCTAACACAAATATGTTTTTGTTTATATGCCTTTGGCAAATGTTTTATCAAAACCAAAACTTTGAGCATCATATTCAGCTAGTTTCAAGCAACTTTTTGCAATTGCGAGTGCTATTAACAAAAATAGATGCTGCTACTGATGCTGTTTGAAATTGACATGTCTTCTCACCTGTACCTGACAGCAGTTTTTTAAACCAAATTTTTAATTGTTTTTTTTACTGAATATATAAATGGACAATACATCTCAACAGGTGATGTCATTTGGAGCCAGAGTCTGCAGGGGAGCGAACTTCGCAGTACAGAGTTCTTGCCTTTTCATCTGTTTGCAAGCAGCACCACTGAACTCAGGCACACAGGAGGACTGTCGGTCATGTTGTCAAACCCCTTTTTTAGAGCATCAAATAACTAATTAAAACCAGACTTATCAGAACAATGAAAACTTGAACAAACATCAGCATGATAAGAACTGCCTAAAATAACAGAAACCACTTTAAAGAAACATGATAGGACATGTACTTTTATTTTTTTATTTCGGCTCACGTCCCATTGCTGTCATGGATGGGTTTATGACCTGTACTGCAGCCAGCCATAAGGGGGCGATTGAGCTGTTCTGGCTTCACTTCTGAAAAGCTCTTTTGTCATCCATCCTTGCATACAGTCTATTTCTCCGCTCCACTCGACAGCAAAACAGTTATGTTGTCATGGCTATGCGTCAGTGTGAGCTTAAAATTACGACAATTGTGTCCGATATCAGGCAAGATATTTGTGCAGAATTTAAGAAAATTCCCTCAAGGCGTTTTTGAAATGTTACGTTCACGAGTATGGGATGGACAGGTAGACAGACAAATCGAAAACATAATGCCTCTAGCCAGGGGCAGAGGCATTAAAACAAGACTTCAGTTTACAGCCAGGTTTGTGGCTCTGTGGAGCGTTACTCAGGCACAGAGCACGAGCATGTATAGGTGGGTAATTATCCAATGCGCCATGTACGCGTGCAAATACATACGACTGTACCTCTGCGGTCCAGTGTTGGTGTAGAGGTGCTGAGGACTTGGGGTAGGCAAGTGCCCATGTCCAGATCTGCCAGAGTCAGCTCATTCATGAAGTACGGCAACTTGTAATGAGACAAACAACAGTTTTAATTAGTAAACATGCTGCGTTTATATCAGGCATAAAAAAATTCCAGATAAAATCTGTGTAAGATAAATACTCCACAGGGGGAGAAAATTACTTCAAATAAATGAGCACACCGGGGAAACCTGGGGTGTGTACGAGTGTGTACGTGTGCGTGAAGGACAGAGATAGTAAAAAGGATGGTGTGTGTCAAAGAGGAGGGCAGGAAATGAGTAATGAGATGCTGCAGTGCCATCAGCGCTGCTGTGCTCACTCCCACCTCCCGCCTCTGCAACCAGAAGGAGTGCATTATCAGCAGACTGACTCCCTCTCCCCGTCTCACACACACACAAACACACACAGGAAACAGAGCTGCAGCGTTGAAGTTTCCAGCATGACATCTTTTGACCTTGTTCAGGTCGAATCATCGAGCGACACAGCTTGCAGAGCTCTGACCTACAGTACACTTACCGCTGCCTCTCCATGCCATTAGTCAGTATGACACTGATGACAGTGTATACTATACATATACACACACACACACACACATATACATATATATGAAGATGAATGTGAATATAAAACTAAGGAGCATCAGTTTAACCCTTTGAAACCTGATTAAACTGACTTGATTCCTTTCAAAAACATGGAAAGAATTTACAAGCAAATTACCTAAAATCTAGCCAAAAAAAGGAAAGAAAAAGGTAAAGGCAAAATAATAATAAATAATAATAATAATAATAATGACTTAATACCTTTATTGGCGCCTTTCTCAACACTCAAGGTGACCTCACAAAAAAGTAGAACTATTATTAATAATAAAATTACAAGCATAATAATACCTAAAATCTAATAATAAAAAAGGAAAGAAAATCAAAATAATTTGAGTAATTTGGCAAGAAATGTCCCACAAACAAGAAGATTACCCCCAAAGAGAAGAGAAATATCATTAGAAGGTAATAATAACAATAAATAAACAAATGTCCAATAATAATAATGATAATTATTATTATTGGACATTTGTTTATTTATTGTTATTATTACCTTCTAATGATATTTCTCTTCTCTTTGGGGGTAATCTTCTTGTTTGTGGGACATTTCTTGCCAAATTACTCAAATTATTTTGAAAATACAAATCCATTTTGCTCAGGTTTAAAAGGTTTAAATGTTTGAAAAAGGCATCTGAATGCAGCACAAGAAAATTGATGTTGTTCCAGGTTTCAAAACCAAACATTTAATCATCTAAGGACTTTTGGCTAATAAATCACCCTCCTCATCTACCCTCACCTTGATCTTGCTGAGTTTCCTCTGGATCTTGTGCGCCACCTGATCGGTCCAGTACTTCTCCCGCAGAAAGTCCCAGAAGATCCGTCCCACCAGTGAGTTCACCCAGGTGGGCTGGCCCTCTGCAGAGCGTCCCTCTGCCCCTGAACCTGCACTGGACTCAGCTCCAGCCTGACTTCCAGATGCATGCTCTTCATTTTGACACTGTGGGAAAAAAACACAGAGAAATAAGTTCCAGAGGGACATTTATGTCTGCACATGTATTGTATAAAAATACAATTTTTTGTCATTCCTATGCTATTATTTATGCTCTGGGGTTTCTACAGCTTTCGTCAGACTTTACAAAAACCAAAATTTGCAATGCAACATCAGAAAAGAAAGATTAATAAAATACTACTTGCCGAGCCCCCCAAATTGTTAAGACTTTTGAAAGATTGGCATTTTAAAACATTTTTCTAACAATTTAGGCTTTTTTTTTTTTTGATGATTTCAAGTTTTTCAATGCCTTTTAAGAATCCATGGGAACCCTGGACTCTCTAAACATCAGGACAGACTGTCTCAATGTGGGCTGCCGATACCAAATCACCAATGCCAGGATTATCAGCTCAGTCAGTCCCTATTAATATCCTTCCAGCCAGGTGATACCTGATATTTCTGCACATGGACATTTGGTCGAGTCAGCAAGGATGTGTTTAGGTGAGCCGCATCCTGGACGAGGCTGGTCTGAGCGCTTAGCAGAACAGAGGAACAGTAGCTGATATTGATCCGCTCTGATCAATAGGAGTTATGTAGAGTATTAACATGACATGCAGAGGGTAAGCAGAACAAAGTTTGGATATTTGCTTACGCTCTTATTGATGCTTTTTCTGTTTTATATCATGGATTTATCTGTTTAGTCTGCTTGCCATATTATTGCCTCATTGTTACTTTATGTATGTAGGTGTTTTTCTTCCTGTTGCTGTCTAATTATACTGCTACAACTACTATAACATATTTCTTATTTCTGTCTTTTCATATAGGTATTAGTCTAGCATTCAGATTATTATCTTAAGTTGTCTTGTATTTTTTATGTCTGTACTGTTTTTCAATCATACATTTTCTATACTTGAATTTTATGTTTGAACTGTATGTTAATGTGCAGGACCCCAGGAAGACTCGGGGTCATAACACTACACTAGACATAACACTAAAAGCTACAATAATACTAAAAGCTAAATAAAAATTTTGCTCATTGACCTTCTTCTGGGATGTGGGGCTTCCCTTGTCACTATGGCAGGGGCTCGGGGTGGGATTGCAGCTCTGCGAGCCAATGATCTGAGTCATGTATGTGCTATACTCCAGCAGCGTTCTTGATCTTGTTGCTCCTGGCAAGTCGTGCAGCTCTTCTGTGCTTTCTTTAGCAGCGTCTCCACCACATGATGTTTCTGAGCGACAGAGAAAAACGGAGACACGAAGTGAGTGTGTGGAAGGAGCTGGTAAATATAACTCACAGAAACAGTGCAATTCTTGCGTGAGCATCAATCTGTCCTTCACGTGTTTCAACAATGACTGTTTGCATTACAGATGATAGTTACAGTTTTTTGCTTTTGATAAGAAAAAAAAAGATATAAAATACAAAATAGCCTTTCCTTTTAGACCAGCCCTCCACTGGCTCAGTGAGCTTTGGTGCTGCATTTCAAAGTGCTATATATTTAGACGTGGAGAAATTTAAATTTTTCATGTTGTAAATATCTTGACTTTGGGGAAATCTAGCAAATCTTTCATAATCAAACAGAACAAATATTGTCGGACGACATGTGAGCTTTTGCATTACATTACTTTGTCAAGGAAATTCACAAATTAAATAAAAAAATATGGATGAAGTTGTGGAGACTGTATGAGCATGAACATGAGAGCTGGAGGTGAATGAGACTTTGAGTTGAATGCCGATTAAAGCTGCATTACAACTGTCTAAGAGGGTCTTGCATTACCTGCATTACCTGCACTCTCCTCCCCGCTCACACTGCTCTTTGCTGCAGCCTTGGAGCCAGACAGGAAGTGCTGAAACCACTCCTCCTTCTCTCTTCCTGTGCGGCCGAACAGGTACAGCGTGACAGGAAGCTGGTGGTCTGGGACGGTGTGTTTCTCTGTCCTTTCTTCCTCTTCCTGCCCTTCAACCAAAATCTCCTCCCCAACCTCCCCGTCAGCCAGAGTGACGCAGATGGGATACTTCTTGTTCCAGATCCTCTTGCGAGCCAAACCAGGCGGCAACAGAGACACCTGGGAGTAAAAGCAACAGAGAGAGACGATAAATGATGATAAGTGTTATTTTCTTTTTTATCTGTGTTTTTATTTTCTACAAGAAAGGCTGGCAGGCAAAATTTGTGTTGACAGTTTGCTATTGCCAAAGGGCTCCCTGCATCGATTAGATTGTGTGTCGGTTTTATTCTGCCACTCTGTTGGAAGCTACTGCCTTAATACGCTACAGCAGGGAGACTCAACTTGCTTTGCTTGGGGGCCACTTTTGCAAAATGACAGGAGGCCAGGGGCCAATAGCATAAGGCCCATACATGCTTCTAGGATTTCAGGACATTTCTAGTATTTTAAGATTTTTCTAGGACATTACTACAATTTTAGAGATGTCTAGGACTTTAGGATGTTTCTATGACATTTCTAGGATTACAGGATGTGTCTAAGATTTCAGGACATTTCTAGGATTTCAGGACATTTCTAGGATTTTAGGGCGTTTCTCGTAAGTTTCTAGGATTTTAGGACATTTCTAGGATTTTAGGACATTTCTCGTAAGTTTCTAGGATTTTAGGACATTTCTAGGGTTTTAGGACATTTTTCATAAGTTTCTCGGGTTTTAGGACATTTTTAGGACTTTAGGACATTATGGGCTTAGCTAGGACCTCTGTTAGGGGTGCAGGGATTTGATGCTTTGTTATGCACTCTGGCAGCTTATGTATACTTAAAGTACAGAAACAATTGTCAGTGTGAATCACTTTACTTTTATTGTGAATTAAAAAATGGTTGGAGGGCTACCCGTCACCCTACAGGGGACCACAGTTGGCCCACGGGCCGTAAGTTGAGTATCACTGTGCTACTGGGACAGTAGGTGGGTCAAGTTTATTCAAAGCATCATCACTTCAGTCGTAATCCTTCTGGTCTTTCACGTCCGTGTTAGATGACAATGTGGGTGCGGAGAGATGTGAGTTCAGGCGAGAGGTCGCCTTCTCTTTTACTCCCCTCTGAGGGACATGCCTGCTCCCCAGGGACCCAGAAATGAGAATATTTTATATATAGTGCACTGACCTTACAGTTAGCCAGCTGGTAAGTGCGTGAACGCAAGAACGTGGCCTCGTGGGGCGTCTCATTGAACGCCGCCCACCGGGGGATGTTGGCACGTGGGTATGCCAGGCGCAGCCGGCCGTCCTCCAGGGTGACATAGACAGAGTGTGTGACGGAGGGGTGGAAAGTCTCGGGGTCGTAGCTGTGTGTCTCGTTCATCCAGCCCTGGAAGGAAATAATGAGGGTGTTAAACCCAACAATTAGTCACAAATCACCTCACATTGTCCTGAAAAATGAAAAACCTCCACTGGATTAGGTTAATAACACTTGAGCCGCCTAACATCTGTTATGACCACATGCCTGGACTTTTAGCATTCATCACGTATCTACGTTAATTTCCATGCTTGACCAGTTTTACAATGTTTTAATGGTCAGTTGGGACTTTTACTTATCTGTTATTTTCTTTTTTTCTTTTATGTTATTTCAAGCATTATAGGAGCAGTGTATAGGTATATAAGTTTAGGTTTTAGCAGTGAGCATTGTGAATTGCAACCAGCTAAAACTGCTCCCTGTTAGAATTTCTACAGTAAGCTTTGTTGAAGAGGTTTCTTCCTTTCCAAAACAAATGGACCCGGTGAATAAAACCGGTAAAAATTCTGTGAAAAACCTGTGTTTTTTCCAATGCTTTTAGGCTCATCATGTGCAGGCTGCAAACTTCGGTGGGCGACACAAAAACACAAAAGGCCCTGTCTGGAGCCAGTGTTTGGTTTATCGTTCTGTGCTACTTTCGCAACATGGCGGTGCAACATAACAAACTCCATGGACGAGGACCTGCTCCCCATGTAGACTTATTGTATTTTCCATTTCTGCTAATATATCCCCCTAAATCCCACACACTAGACAATAAAAAAAAATAAGTCTTAAGTGTTAATATATCAGAAAACACGTAAATCTGGCAGATACTCTCCATGGGCCAATTAAATTCGCAGTGAGGGGTGCAGACTTTAACAACACAGCTCAGCAGGAGGGGAAACTCGAGACACGGCAGAATACATCTGCCTCATTTAACACTGTGTGCAAGTCTTTGAAACAGCCCACAGCCTGCTGCTGGTAGCTCCTCTGTCCTTATAAAATTCACCTCATTTGAACCTGCTAGCTTTGCATTTATCGAGGCCGCCAGCCCGGCTCTCTCAGCAGAGCTGTCAAGCGCTTTGAGGAAGCTATTATCAAAATCACCTGCTCTTTAGCTGCAGAACCTGCTGTGCCTGAGGGCAGTTTTCTATACAGTAATTACTTCAATACTAATCCATTAAGCATCACTGACAGCACTATCATTAAAGATGTCCAATGCTTTACACAGCTGCGGCTGTTTGTTGTTTTGATCTCCGAAACATTAGAGCTTGAACCCCATTTCCATGTAGTCAAATCAGTAACCAGAGAGTGGCTTCCTGCTCTCTGCTACACTCAAATGTGTAACACGATTTAAGGAATCTGAGAAGTCTGGATAAAAGTAGAAAGAGTACTTTGACTTCACTACATCGTCACCTTCATGTTTACCCTCCTCTATGTTGTCTTTTACTCATTTCTTACCTCGACAATTTCCGAATCTGTGAGCCCGCCATCCAGTAGATCCATGCTCAGGGGTCTGGATTTACTAAAAAGAGCGCCCCTGTTGCTTCTGGCAGATGAACGTCGCGGGGCAAACATGAACACCACCACCAGGCCCAACAAAAAGCCACACGCAACCCCGACGGACAGACCTGTCACGTAGGAGGGCAGGGGCAACACGAAGAAACCGTAAGCTAGAAGACCCACAGGAACGAGCCAGTGAAGAGGCAGCGATGAGCCCGGCAACGTGACTCGAGACTGGGTGTAAGTTCTGTGATGTGTCCCTCTGGATCCATTCTGGAGCTCCACCACCTGAATCATATCTCCATAAGTGCGGATTTCTAAATGGTTGTCACTGCGCTCTGGGGAGGCCGAGGATTTCCTTAAGGAGCCTTTTTGGAGTCTTCTCAGAGGCGTGTCACACACACCTCTGTGCTCACCGTCAGCTCTCCTCCGGCATTTAAGGTCTGCATCTTCACTGCCCCCGTCTTTGCCACAGCTGCCTTGGGAGGACGGCGAGTCTCCGGCGCCAGAAGTCCTCCCCTGCTTGGGGCTTTCGTCCCCCATGATCTTACTCAGCATGCTCAGCGGATCCTGCATGGCCTCCGAGAACTTTCTTCGCGTGTCCTCCAGCTCTGCGATCAGCGAGCTGCCCCGGGGCTCAGTGGGAGGTGATTCCCAGTCATCATTCTCATTCAGCCCTCCTACCTCAGGCCTGGCCTCTGGGATTTTTGGATGCTGCTTCCAAGGATGTAAATGCAGCTTGGAGTCTGACTTGGACAGATTGACCTCTGGCTCGACCCGGCGGGAAATCTCGGTGCTCAGGGACTTGACCAGGCTAAGAAGAGGTTTGCCTCGCAGGGAGCTGTTTTCCCTCGGCTCCAGGTCCGTGGAGGAGGATTTGACGAGGTTGGTGGTGATGAGCAGATCTGCCGATGATGTTGAAAGATCAGCTAAAGAGCCCGGGGATGAGGGGGAGTGAGTCAGCAAGGAGGGCTGGGAGCTGTGGCCTAGACTCAGGTCCAAATCCATCCCCAGACTGAGAACAGGCTGGACCCCTCTGTCCTGTGGTTTGTCTTTGGAAAACACCACAGTGGGACCTTCATCGTGGCCGTCCAGGCTGAAGATGAGCTTGCTCTCCTCCATGATGGAAGTCAACCAGGAGCTACTGAGAGAGTGTGGTCAACTAAATGTAGTCCCTGAAGACACGGAGCATGGTGCGACTAGCACCGCGAGTCTTTAACTGCATGTGGACTTGTTAAATCCTCCTCGGGTAGCTCATAGTCCGTCATGTTGGATGCTGGAAATGTGATAGACAAGAAAATATATTTAAATGTGGTTATCTGAACAGCTTTGACAAACATCAAATAATTCCACAACATCACTTTTAACAGCAGCATAACCTCCAAATGACCATTTGTGTATTTTTTACACACCCTGTGTGAAATTGAATTTGTAAAGGTGTTTTTCTTGCATGTCTCCAGTGAACCAAGAATCCAAAAATGGAAAAAACAATTCTTGCTGAATTTAAGTAACAAAAGCTAAACTGTATCGAAACATCCATTCACAACCTCTTAAGCAACTCGTGCAGTATAATACAAGTCTCATTTATCCAGTTATATGTTCAGTACTTTCGAGAAAGACAGCCCTTTCCAGCAGGAAACTTAATTTAAAGTGAAACGGATCTATGCTCTCTTTAAAGTCGTAAAACAGTCGTTTTACCTCTCTGAACACAGGAGCTGCTGGTCTACCGCTGCCTCAATCAGTTAGTGTGTTTGCGTTACTGTGTGAATTCGGTGCTTTCAAGGATTCATTCAGATTCGTCAAAGTCACATAATAACACAAATAAACTACCTGATTGATGCAGCAGTAGACCAGCAGCTTTCATGTGTAGTGAGGTAAAATTAGTGTATTTGTCAGTGGAGTCTGGCTTTGAAGAGAGCATAAATAAATCTCACTTTCTGGTCAGTTCGCTGTGGGAAAGGGCTGCTGTCTGTTTGGAAAGTACTGAGCATAAGACTGGACAAATGAAACTTGGATTACACTAAATGAGTTGTGTGAGAGTTTGTAAACAGATGTTTTGATTTCAGTTCATCAGAAATTTACTCCGTTTTTGAATTCTCCGTTCTCTGTGGAGGCATGTAAGAAAAACTGTGTTTTTTTAACAAATGCAACGTAACACTGGGTGAGTAAATAAGGACAATCGTTTTTTTTCTGAGTGACATATTCCTTTAACATTAAGCCTCTCTGCTGCTTGTTCATCTGCTGCTCTGACCTTCTTCCTATTTCCGTCCTCTCCATTGCTTTTCTAATTTTCTCTCCCCTTTCACCTCCCAACCTTTTTCTCTAATCTCCTCTGTGCTTTCTACTCTGTCTTCTCCGCTGCTCCTCACCAGGGATGCAGGGAGCTTTGTGTTTCGCTCTATGTGTGCTGTCAGTTCACATAAAGTTGCAGATAAGGAAGCAGTGGATGAGTGCTTTGTTTCAATCATCATAAGGAGTTTAATCCCACAGTCAGAGCTAATCCCAAATTAGATGCAGTGATCCGATCCACTATCCTTAATTGTGCCTAATTGACACATTTGTCTTATCCGAGGAGCACTGAAAGATATTGAGAATGATATTCAAGTTCTTCTGGTGTCATTTGAAATATTTTCTTTCAAAGTTTTCTCTTGTGTTACATTGCCTGTCACTCATGTATATCCTCTGACAAGATCCTTCCAGATGGTTCAGGGATTCAAAACAGCAACACTTCAATCACAAACTCACGTCTCTGAACTTATGGCTGTCTGAGGTTTGATTTTAGTAAAACACAGGAGGAAATAACTTCATCTGTGACAGCATCTGCTTGGTTTTAGACGAGAAAAGCAAGCACATCTGATGCAGAAACAAATAATCGCTCAAGATAAGTACAAATATGCATGCAGACAACTCTCACATATTCCACTTTTCTTCATTCAGATAACAAATTAACGACTCAGCAAGAGCTCAGTGACACATGCAAGGCTTGTCATAGATGTAACTGGGAAAACAAGTTTCTTTTTTTTTTTCCAGCCACTCCCTAACTGCTATCCATTATGCCTTTGAAAACACAACAATTAGAAACTCCCTGTGGAAATCAGGCCTCATGGATCTATATGAGCTCTCCACAGCTCGTTTCCATGAAACAATCACTGACATGCATCACAGCAGGCAGGCTGCGCAGCACGAATCACAGAGAGTCGGCAGCTACGCCATCATCCAGACTGAGAGTGGATTAACTGTAATCCTTCATATTAAAGAGGCTTTTATGACACGAAATTAAGACACTTGGGACATGAATTCAATCTGATGAATGAGCAATCAGTGTCTTTCAATTTCAGATACATCTGCAGATACACTTGTGCAAGCTGTCAGCCACACGCGCACGTAATGCAGCGTCATATGTGTGCACACGAAGGCTTTATGAGCAACGGTAAAACAGAATCCTGAAATTCACTTATAGCTTTTGGTTTTTGTGTGACACCCCAAGATTTTCAGTGACCCCATTTGTCCATCCCTATGAAAAACTACTGAGGTCGCCATTGTGTGTTCATAGAGGATTAAATCATAAGAAAACTGACAAATATCAGGAAGTTTATTAGACAAAATAAACTAGCAGAGGAAATACTTAAGTTTTAAAATGAAACATTCTACTATTGTTGAGTTTGAAAGTTGATTCAGGCGCTTATCACCTCCAATGAAGTTAGTAAGTGGAGCCTGAGTTAAGATAATTCTTCATTTGTGTGCCAGTTTGGTCATGTTTGTTTGTTTTAATCCAATTTTTCGGAGAGAAAATACTGCAGCCATGTTCCGAGCAAAACAGAGGGTGATATTGTTGTCAAAAAAACAATTTTTCCACCATTAACAGGAAAGAGTAAATTCAACAGCTGCGACTTTGATTAAACCAATTTACAAAGCCACAGAGTGTCATTTGTTACCATGGTGCGCACGTAATTTAACTTTCTCATTGGCTCGCCCCAAATCTCCTCACTTCTCCGTGCAGTCTTGTTTTTAATGAGATGTTAATTTTTAGCACCAACCTGCTGCGCTGTTTGTCAAATCTAATTCAACTAAAGTGCTGCTCTGCCAGAGCTTAAGCTGACAGCCCCGCATTACCCTAATCAATTTCTGCTTCGGAGTCAGTTTGGATCAGTTCGTGCTGACAGGCAGAGGGAAATCTCTGCTGCTCTGTGAAACACGGAGTCAGCAGAGATTTGGCAGCTTTCCAGTCAAAAGTGAACTTCTGCCAGAGGGAAGAAAAACCATCCGAGGAGCTTGGATCCCCAGTTTTTGGTTTGTCCCCTGAGGATGGAAAGTGGAGCAGATTTAACTGTTTTATGATTAGTAAAGGAAGATTTCTTAAATAGAGCTTTGAATAACAATGACCAAAAGGCATGTAAAAACTCTTTGATGCCCCTGACTGAAGGAAGAGAGAGACAGTCTTACAGAGAAAACAAAGCTGCAATCTGGTCCAATTGAAACGCACTGAAAGGGCAATTTAAGTATCTTCAAGCTGGGCGCTATTTTCCCATGTTTTTGTGTCTAAGTGACTAATGGGAACAACAATTTTTGAGCAAGAGAGCTGCAGTTGCTAAACAGGCTGAAATGTGATCCCTATGGGCAGCTGTGCATCATTTACGTCCAATAAAAGTGCTTGTTTTTGTCGCTGATAGGTTCAGATTTTAAGTGTCCAACTATTTCTGGAAAGGATCTCTACTGAGACTGACCCTTTTGTTAGATCCTTTTAGTTTAACCAGAAACAGCCCCAAAATTGATATTGCCAAACCCACCAGACTACATTTAAATAAACAGTAATTTTAGTGTGTATAAAGGCAGCATATTTTCAAATCTCACTGGGTGAATTAAGGGTTTGTTTCAACCAAACCAGGCTCGGTGATTGTTGGATCAGTGGAAAGACGAACGAAGAAGGCATTTGCAAGTTTCATTTTGCTTTTGGCAACTTTAAATGAAGTACATTTTTCAATAATAAAATAACTGTTTATCTAAATAGAGTCTGGTTAGTCTGGCAACTTGATTATTATTTTAAGTGTCAGAAACTTAAATAATAATCTGAGCCTGTCAGTGGCAAAAACAAACACTTTGAGATACAGTATTGATGGTGGAGATTTTCCTCAAGGGATTACACTGTGGCATTTTTCACCACTGTCGGCTGCAGCACACTCTAAATACTGGAACAACTCAAAAAAGTATCGTCTCTAGTCACTTAGACAAAAATACATTGGAAAATAAGGTCCAGATTACAAAATACTTAAATTGCCTTGTAATAATGACATTTCCACATGAAAGGTCACTTTAGAGCTGCAACTAATAATTATTTGCATTACTTAGAAGTTTGCTGCAGATTTTCTTGAATAAATGTAAATTGAAAAATAGTGAGATAATGTTTGTCACAATTTCTCTGGGCCAAGGCTGATGTCTTTTGATACCTTGATTTGTTCGACTCAAGGATAAAAACCTAAAGATATTTTATTCCAATAATATAAAACAAAGAAAAACAGGAAACAGGAATGAAAAAAATCGTTCGTGAAGATATTGTTTTCTATCCATCAACAAACCAATTAATCAACTTAGCGTCTTAACGGAGATGCCCCAAGTAACTTCAGGTCGTCCTGGGTGGAGAAATAAAGTTTAGAAGTTCAATGGAGTCTGAACTTTAAAAAAAAACAAGTGTTGAGAAGTTCCTCATGACTGCCAAACATTTTTTGAAAAGCAAAGGTATCAGAGGACAAATTAAAGCAAAATTTAGTATGACAAAGCCACTGTCTATCTGTCCTGTAACCTCTAAAGTACTCTGTTTTTAAGCTGTAAACAAAATGAGACACAGCAAGGTGATAACAAACCCTGTGTATTTGCTGCAGATGATGGGACAGGTAAATTCAGGAGACTATGACTGAGTCGTTGATAACTCGAAATGGATTAACAGGGAGAGGAAGAAATGACGTGACTGGCAGAAAATCCAATTTTTATCCCTGACGTCTACATGGGATGTAAATCCTGCCAAAACCTCACGTCTTTCTCACTCTGTCCTCCTCGTTGCCTTTCTATCCTGATTAAACTAGGACAACTGGATAAAATAAAGGAGACAGAATATTTGTTGTCTTTCTGGATGACAATTCATACGAGGGCTACATTAGTAAAGGTGACAGTCTGCGCAGCCCGACATAACACAGGGAGGCGTGGTTTTTTTTTTTCAAAGGTGTAATCCTGTCCTCAAACTACCGTTTGACCCTGATGTCTGAGATATTTGGCGCAGCACTCTGTGTTTGTCTGGGTATCACATGGTCAGTGTTGGTAAAGCTGTACTATATCTCATTAAGCAAATCATTAAGACAATATCTCCTGGGCAAAAAGAGGTAGACTGTTAATGGACAATGTAATCCAACACATCACTCAAGCAAATGAGTCCCCTTTGATCCTTTAAAGGGACAGTTCAGCCCAAAATCTCTGCTTTCTCTCTAATATAATAGAACTAAATAGCATTTGGCTTGTGGTGCTCAAAGCGCCAAAAATATATTTCAAAAACTCAGCAGCAATGTCTCTTTCCAGAAATCATGACCCAGTGACTCAAAATAGTAAGTTTTATGTAGGAACTACTTTCTTTGTACTAAACTATAACCACCAACTGCATCACCTCACCATGAGATGTAACCATTAATGGCGTCAAGCACAGACTCGCCATCGGGAATGTCGGTAATTTTCCCAGTAGGCTGGTCCTGTAACGGCTGGTCTTTTTTTCCCCAGCCCAGGCATTATATACAATTTCTTAGCACCTAATTTTAAAAAACAAATGCAGACAGACGTGTATCCTTCCGCTTACTTTGCAAAGTCAAGTGTCAGGTATTCAAAACATCAATTCAACTCTAAGTTTATGCTTTCTGTACACAGAAACATGGAAAGTAAAATCTACGAAAAGTATTTCCATTGTTTGACGTATTAAATCCTGCGTTTTGCTGCGAGTACACTGTCCTCCTGGGCCGCTATAGCAGATAGCTGCTAGCAGTATGCACACTTTGACTGCACAGTGATATGGTTGGTGGGTGTAGTTCGGGAAAAAAAGTAGTTCCTACATGAAACTGCTCACAACAAGGTCTGTGGAGAATCTTGAGTGACCAGGTCATGATTTCTCCAGAGAGCCATATCTGTTGAGTTTCTCAAATGCATTTTTTTGGCGCTTTGAGCACCACAAGCTGAGTGCCATCTGCTTCTACATAACTGGAGAGAAGGCAGACTTTTCTACGACCGATATCTTTCACAGTCAACAACATACATCCAAACAATCGTGACTGATAAACAGCACTACAAGTAAGAGGAAAAATATGTATTTTTCATTTTAGGGTGAACTGCCCCTTTAAACTTAATGCAATTTCAAGAGATGTCAAATCAATCCCTACAAAAGCCCCCTTGTTCTGTCCTCACTTGTAGAAAATTTCTTATATTTCAGATCAAGTGCAATTATATTGTTTTGGATATTATTAAAAAAAAATCAGGAGCACTCACCTGGATGTGGCATGTTTTAAGCAGCTGCTCTCGTGTTATCAGTTGCAGAGGTTTGAGCAGAAATGTGCTTCAATTGCAGGCTGCAGTGATCATTGTGGATGCTGCAGAGCGATGTGCTGCACACGAGGATGCGCACCGTCCACCGACCGCAGGCAAGCAAATATTCACTCAACTTTACTCAAATGTTACAAAATCTTCGCCGCAAAAATTCTCCCCTCCCTTAGATTTGATCAAAAACAAACAGTCCCGCGTCAAGATAAACGCGTCTGCAACGACGCCACCGTTTGACATCGCTCCTTCCTTCCGCTTCAGGAGGCGTCAACCCAATACAGAATAATGTGATTATTGGGAGTCCTGGTTGCAGACCGGACGAAACTCTAATCCAGATTAGACTGGAGAGGCCAACAGTTGACGGAGCGACTCCTCCTCTCTGCTGCTGCTGCGCTCAGCGTCAAAACACAGACTGAGCTCAACTCTCCCCCTCTGACACCGCAGCCCTGGACGCAGACTTATGTAATTGCACGACCTGGAAAATGCGCGCTCAAAGTTAGGGCTCAAAAGCCTCTTATTTAAAGGACAGAATCCCTTTTTTGGGTCGTTGATTGTACAGGATGCAGAGATCTGTATGTGTTCAAATAGGATTTTTTTTTTCATTTAGTCCTTTGAAACCTGGGCCGACATCACTTTTCTTGTGCTGCATTCATACGACTCTCACAACTATTCAAACCTTTGAACCATGAGCAAATTGGTGTGATTTTGGGGTGCTGTAAACTTTGCAAGAAATCATTGGCACACTTAGATTTAGAAAATTTGTTTTTAGAAGCTAAAAATGTTCAGAAAATGATATCTAGAATTTTTGTGATTATTATTATTATTTAAAACTATGGTACAGAATTATTGTTACTTTTTTGAAGTAATCTGCCTGTTTATTAATTAATCTATTTAATTTTTGTGTGTGTTAATTTTCAGGTAATTTTCTTTGTTTTGTTTTATTTCTTTTTCCTTTTTGGGTCATTTCTTCTTAAATTGCTCATTGCCTTATCCCCATGTTTTTGAAAGCAATGTAGGTTTCGAAGGGTTAACTAACCTAATTGTAATGGATATTCCTTGAGTTTTTCACTCATAGGGTTTGTTTTTAGGGACTATACTTCATTTTTAGCTTTTTTTTTGATGACCCTCCCTCCTTAATAAATAACTATAGTTCCTGACTATGATAAATGGTTAGATGCATTTGTCACAGGAAGAATGATGTTGTGGATATCTTAAATGTTCTTTTGCGTATAAAAATGGACTCAAAAATATCTATAATATTTATCCAGTCTACCTACTCAATGTTAAAACAAATATTGAACATTACCTTAATCCCTTGAAACCTGAGCAAACTGGTTTGATTTCTTTTAAAAACATGAGAAGAAGGTGAAGAGCAACTTAAAGAAATTAGTAAAAACTTACAAAAACTTACTATAAAATTAAAAAAAATAAAAGTAAAAACAAACAAATAAGAAAGTGACTTCTATATAGGGCTAAAAAAATCAACATATGTATATTTTTCTAACATAATTTTAAATATATAATCAAGATAATAGTTTTCTGGACATTTTTACCTCGCTATGATCACCTTTTACTTATTATCATCATCATTGTGATTTGTGGTTGTTTTTTTTTGCAGGTTGCAGGACATTTCTTGCTATTTTTTTTTCCTGTGTTTGGGAAAGAAGTCGAACCAGTTTTCTCAGGTTTCAGACATTTAAATTCTAGTGGAAAGCATCTGAATCCAGCACAAGAAAACTGATGATGACTCAGGTGTAAAAGGGTTAAATAAAGAAAATATCTATGATCTCTGGTCATTCAATTTGTAAAGGATTTAGAGGAATACATGTAGAGTGAGAGAGGTAAGGGAGGACAGCAGCTGGCTTTTGGATTTTAGGATGTGAATGGATTATTGTTGCTTCCTGCTCATCTCAATCAGGACCAGCAGAGCTGCAGTCTGTACGCCGTCAGGGAGGAAATAACCCGACCTGACATTCATCTGCTGGCTGCACGATATTTTATGGACAAGTTTATACACTTGGATTCCCAGTGGCATGAAAACATGTTGCTGTTATATTCTACAGTTCATGCTTGTATAATAGTAATTTATGCTGCTGACTGACAGTTGCCAAGTCTTTACAGGAAATGACAGAAAAATAATCTTGTCACATTAACTTAAATTACTATCCCATGACAAACTTTCGTGTGTCTGCTGCCACCTGCTGGCCAAACTGCAGAATAAGAGAGCAGCATTTAACTCATGGAAAACAAACTGGTTGTATACCTCACCAACAAACTGTCATGAAGCCTCACATACGTAACTTTGTTATCAACAAATTATACATTGTTCGTCAGTAAATATTCTAAACTTGAATAATTTGTGCATCATAATCTGATGCGTGATTTTAGTGTTTTTTTGAGCAATGTACTTCCTGCTGCTGACACGGTAAAATCATTCGTCATTTCTGGGTTTTCGATTGTCCTCTTATACCAGGACTGACACTCTGGAAAATCTATTTTACTTTGTTAAAATTTCTGTGACAGCAGGTCTACGATAATTTCACTACCGCAGGCATTTTTCCTCTTCTTAAAGCTTTTTTTTATGGCACGTGTCCATTTCTGGAGCATGTGCCAGAGTCTTTCTTATCATAAAAACTAGAGAAAATACAAGAAACTGAAGAGAAAGTTGCTGTGTGAGGCCCAATGTCTCCCAAATAAATGCCCACTTCGTTCAAACTCTACATCTCCAGTTGATGAACTTCAGTTAAGTGCCCCTTTAAGCCCCAAATCATTGCACTAACTCAGCCAAATTAATACATTTTATGGATGACAAAATTTGTCTTGAATGAAAAACTCACTTGCCTGATATCACGCAGTATTGTCAACTCGAATCTGTCAACTCGAACACAGTTGAGTAGGTGGATTGAAAGCTGTGGACCTGGGCAAAGAACTCACTTTTTTAGATTAACTGCTCTGTCATTAATGATCTTCAACATCTTACTCTTTTATTTTTTACACCAGCTACTAAAATCAGACTTTCAACAGTAAGTCTGCTGTTGAAATTAGAAACAGCATAGTTATGATCAACATGTGAAGTGATAATCACTGTTAAGTCATGCCAATCTCCATTACAACACAGCGAGGATGGACTTTTTACTGTTTTACTGATGAATTGTGGCTATATATTGTCTGTCACTGGAAAATGGCACCATTTAATCTGTTTAAACAAAAAAAAAAAAAAAATAGAACTACCACCACGCTGTTGTATGCCTTCGCATACCAGTCAAGTTAAGATAATTTTTACATTCAGGTCTGTGAAACCATGGATGCTTCACACACAGTAGAGCTATACATCAGCACCGTTTCAAGGTGGTTTTTGAGTTTTGGCCAAAAACATGTTGTATAAGGTGACCTTGACCTTTGAGCTTCTAGCACCGTATCAGTTCATCTTGAGTCCAAGTGGACATTTGTGCCAAATTTGAGGAAACTCCCTCAAGGCCATCTTCAGATATCCCGTCACGAAAATGAGACAGATGCAAGGTTACAGTGACCTTGACCTTGGACCATCACCACCACCTCAAGTATAGTATGTGGTAGCATAGTATATGTTGTCAAAAATCATGAAAAACTGTCATAGTAGTTTGTCGACGCAAAAAAAGCTCCGTATTATAGTACGTCATCAAAAATCACAAAAACAAATCATAGTATTCTTGCTATCACAAGAATGAGATGAATGTAAGGTCAGTGTAACCTTGACCTTTGACCACCAATATCTTAGCAGTTCATCCTTGAGTCTACTTCAATGTTTATGCCAAATTTGAAGTAATTCCCTTAAGGTGACCTTGCGATATTGCGTTCACAAGAATAATACTAACGAAGTCTCAGTGACCTTGACCTTGACCATATGACCACCAAAATGTATCTGTCTCTTCATCAAGTCTGAGTGAATGTGTGTGCAAAATTTGAACAAATTCCCCTCTAGGCGTTGTTGAGCTATAACGTGCATAAGAAGGTACCAGATGGACGTTCGAACAACCCAAAAACTCGAAGAGTCTGGCCTCGGCTATCATTGGCGCAGAGGCATGAAAAAAAAACGTTCCTTATGTTTTTTTCCTGCATGTAGATGTTACTCCACGCTCTCTGCTGCATGCGCATGCTCATGTCGAATCAGCTCTCCCCTTTGGCAAAATTTTTTACCACATTTGTCACAAGAGGAGGGTTTCTGTCGCTTCATGTGCAACTTAAGGTTACCAGCGGAGGGAAATTGTTGACCGCATAATCCACACCGATACAGTCTGTCTTCTGTATGTCTCCTTGTGTGAATGATGAGGCCATGCCTTTGAATAAAAGTTTTTCCACAAATACTACAGCAATACGGCCTCTCTCCTGTATGAATCCTTCGATGAACTTTAAGGTTCTGTTTTTGACTGAATGTTTTTCCGCAAGTATCGCAGCGGTACGGTCTCTCTCCTGTGTGTGTCCTTCTGTGAATGTTGAGGTTCTGTTTTTGAATAAATGTTTTCCCACAGACGTCACAGCGATACGGTCTCTCGCCCGAGTGGATCTTGGTGTGATCTATCAGGTGGTGTTTTTGGACGAATGTTTTCCCACAAAATTGACATTTAAAGTCTTTTATCCCTTTGTGTATTTTTGAATGCAACAGTAGAGAACTGCGGTAGGCAAACGTCTTGCCACAGACGTTACAATTAACACTGGGCTCCTTTTCATTTACGGCAGAGGAATCTCCGTCGGGACCTTCCCGCTTCGAACTGCTTTTTTGTCTTTGCAATATCCTAACTTTTCGTCTCTTCTTCTTTGCCAGCCGTACTTTGTTTTGCACCCACTCCTCATCGCTACCGCTGCTCTCGCTCGGAGCTGAAGAGTCGTCTGAAGAAACTGGCTGCATTTCATGATAAACTTGTGTCTCCAGCTCATTTTTCACACCTTCAGGAGAGGGATTAATATACTCCTGTGTTTGACCTTCATCCCAAAACTCCTCCTCCTCTTTTATCTTGGACAAATTGAAGATTGTCTGACCCATGAGGTAATTCCCATTATTGCTGTCTGTGTCTGCACTGGTTTGAGAGGGGACCTCAGATGTACTCACATACTCTTGTACTGATGGTTTGGTCAAAGTCTCCTGCAGCACTTCATCGTCGTTCAGTGGAGATTCTGTAGCTACAAAGGAGATGGAAACAAAAATTACTCAGAAGCATATATATATATACAATATATATACATTACAGGTGCTATGGGGGTTGCAGGACATTGATTGAATGTGCCATTGATTGCACATTTTTTCATCAGATAATGAATAAACTAAGAACCAGGTACAATACGGATATTAATACACACATCTACACATGTATTTGGTGTGTGATTATGTATTTATTTACTGTCATGTATTTATTGGCATGCATAAATACATGACATTTATTGGCAAAAATGACTTAACGGGTTAATTTGGATTGTATTTGACATAATTAGTTACATCAGAGATTTGGTAGCATATCAACAAAAAACTGATCTGCAACCCTTTAAGAACATCATAAAAGGCTTATTTTTAAGCAAAAATATACCACTGTACAGTTTCTAAAATACTACTATTATTATTTAAATTATAAGCCTCCCTCTATTAGCACCGGCCCCTTCCCTCTAATAAATACCGAACAGCCCCTAACTTGTCTGTCTTGGTCAGTGGGCAAGCCACAGTCTGAGTTGGCACTTTTTTCTGCAGAGTCTGGATACTAAATTATTCTTTAAAATAGTCTGCACTTCAAAAACTTCTCACAAAAGATTATAAGAGTAAAGCAGCCTGGACCCAAACCTGTTATCTGGTGCACAGAGTCCAGTTTTTGACGCGGACTGTGGGGCTCCCATGTCGGTCTGTGAGCGTCGGCTTCGTCCAAAGCTAACGTGATGGTTTTCTCCACCTCCGCGAGGATCTCCTCCGCCGCCGCGAGCAGCCGCTGATGGACAAACGACCGCAGATGAATCATCGCGGTGTCCTCGGTGCGCAGATGTGGTGTCAGAGGCGGCTGTGTGGGAGATGATGAACTCAAAAGACTCAACTGTACAATGTGGCGTTCAAACGGAAGCAAATAGTGGTCACGTGGCAACCGTTAGAAAGATCTTAAACTTAAGAAGATGATTCACTCCGTTTCTTTTATCGTTGTTTCTGAAAACTGAACGCGTCTGCAGCAGCAGCCTGTAATACATGCATGGTTTGGAGGAATTTCTACCCATAGTGCGCATGCGCCAACGTGCATACAGCCTGTTGCTGTCGCCCGTGATTGTTTTCTGTTATAGCAATCCTCTGTGCTATTATTCAGATGTGCAATATTCTGTCAATCCTTGCATGCAGGCTATATTTAATATATTTTAATTTATTATTATTATTTTAATATATTTGTTACTCATATTGCATATATTCTTGTAGTCTCTGTCTTCTTATTTTTGTATACATCCGTTGTAGATTAACAACATCATACACACACACATATATATATACATACATGCATATGCATACATTACATTTTTATTACATTATATATATATATATACTGCATTTCTGCAGTTCTATCTGACATTTTTATATACTTTATGTTGGTAGTTATTTCTGCTTTCTATAATTCCCTGTTTGGCATCAGAGCGTCTGTAACAAACCACATTTTCCTCCCAGGTATCATTAAAGTATTTCTGAATCTACAAAGAAAGTTATTTTTAATAATATTTAACAACATCTTTGATGAGTAGTAGTTGTTAAATACGATGAAAATAATCTGTTTTCTCTGCGTTTTGATTCAGCATGTCTTTTTCTACAAAAAGGTGTTTATTTTTCCTTATTTCAAAGGAGCAGTATGTAGGCCTAAAAATTTATTGGCATCTAGCAGTGGGATTGCAGATTGAAAAACAAATCATATTATGCATTCGCTTATCTTGATGTCCCACCAGAGACATATAATACAAGGAGTTGCTTTATATATATATATATATATATATATATATATATATATATATATATATATAAATAATCCGTTATATATATTGGATTTTCAAAAAAAACAAACAACTCCTGAAATTCTTGTAATCAAAAAGTCCAAACTTTTAAAATTGAATTCACATAAAGACACATGTGAGTAGTGTTTGGTGCAAAATAAATAAAGAAAAAAGGGAAAAAGAAAAACTACATTTTAAAAGCAGTATTTCAGCATATTAAACTTTATTGTCCCCCTCCCCCCCAAGTTGAAACTTGGTTTCATCTTAAAAGGACGTTTCACAGAATGATATACAAAATAATGGTTTTACCCTGAACAGTTACCCATTTTTTCCAGCACGGAGCTCATATAAACAGAAACCTAAAGGGATTCGTGAACATATTTCCATTGTTTGTTTGGTATTCATTAAAAGTAAAAGACTTCTCCCAACTGCTCTTCAAAATTAATCTACCTTACCAGTATATATGATTTATAACGGAGCTCTGAGCTGGTCTGCCGAGTTCATTTCCCTGTTTCACTCAGCAGCTGCCTTTTCGTGAGTCTGCAGGTGCAGCTTTAGTTTCCGTGCAAACCTGAATTTTATACCACAAACATGGCAGCCATGCGGCCTCTCTCCTGTATGTGTGTTCTTATGTCTCTTCATCTGTCCCCTTTGGCGAAAACCTTTACCGCAAATATCACATGGGTACGGTTTTTTTCTCCTGAGTGGTACGTCTTGTGTGCTTGGAGATGACCGTTTGTGTGAAAATGTTTGTCACAGAGGCCACACTGAAACGGTTTCTCGCCTGAATGAATTCTTTTATGAATTTTAAGGTTCTGGCTCTGAGTGAATGCTTTACCACAAATATCACAGCAATACGGTTTCTCTCCTGTATGAACCCTACGATGAACGTTAAGGTTTCGCTTTTGACCGAATGTTTTTCCCAAGTATCGCAGCGGTACGGTCTCTCTCCTGTGTGTGTCCTGCTGTGAGTGTTGAGGTTCTGTTTTTGAATAAATGTTTTCCCACAGACGTCACAGCGATACGGTCTCTCGCCCGAGTGGATTTTGCCGTGTTCCATCAGGTGGTGTTTTTGGAGAAAGGTTTTCTCACAAAATTTACATTTAAAGTCTTTTGTCCCTTTGTGGATTTTTAAATGCGACTGTAGAGATCTGCGGTAGGCAAACGTCTTGCCACAGACGTCACACTTAACACTGGGCTCCTTTTCATTTACGGCAGAGGAATCTCCGTCGGGACCTTCCCGCTTCGTGCTGCTTTTTTGTTTTGGTTTTTTTCTTCTTCTTTGCCAGCTGTGGTTTGTTTTCCACCCACTCCTCATCGCTGCCGCTGCTCTCACTCGGAGCTGAAGAGCTGTCGGTAGAAACTGGCTGCATTTCAGCACGCACTTTGTGTCTCCAACTCATTTGTCACATCTTCAGGAGAGGGATAAATATATTCCTGTGTTTGGCCGTTATCCCCCAAAACTCCTCCTCCTCCTCTTCTTCTTTTATCGTGCACATGAGGTAATTCCCATTATTGCTGTCTGTATCTGCACTGGTTTCAAAGGGGTCCTCAGAAATACTTGCATACTTTTGTATTGATGGTTCGGTCAAAGTCTCCTGCAGCACTTCATCGCCGGTCAGTGTAGATTCTGTAGCTACAAAAGGAGATGGAAACAAAAATTTAATTAAAAAAATAAGAAGCTTATATATATACACAGTATATATACATTACAGGCACTATGAGGATTTCTAGACACTGCCTAAATGTTTTATTGATTGTATATTTTTTCATCAGATAATGAACAAACTAAGAACCAGGTGTAATATGGATATTAGTACACATATATTTTATGTGCGATTGTGTTTTTTTGACATGTATCTTCTTCACGTGATTGGTCACATGGTTGTTCACACATGTATTAAGAAGGCATCTTGCAGAGTAATTCCAGTCTGATGAAGACCGGTTTTGCTCAAAATGTCACTTTGTATGTTGTTATAGGATTGTATTCATAGATTTGGTAGCAGATCAACAAAAAAAAATGATTTGCAACCCTTTAAGAACATCATAAAAGCCTTAATTTTAAGCAAAAAATACCACTGCACAGCTTCTAAATGATGATGATGATTATTATTATTATTTAAATGATAAGCCCCCCTCTATTTGCCCCGCCCCTTTTTCATCTCAAAAATACCGAACAGTCCCTAACTTGTCTCAACCTTTCGCTTCACCGCCCCTAGTAACAATGACCAGTATCACCATGGTCAGTTGGCGGGCAACAGTCTGAGTTGCAATGGCGGCCCTGTGGAGGGGCCAACAGGGGCCTGTGCCCCTGAAACACTGAACCTACCCCCACGAACAACATTATACAATGGTGACACTGATAAAAAAATAAATAAATATGTGTCATTTATAATTATAATATGTATCATTTATAAATAAATATTTTTTAAAAATGCGATATCGCGCCGACGAGAAAGGCGGAACCAATGCGTGTGTGATTTGTTTCCAGTCGGATCCTTTAGAGCGCTGCCCCGCCACTGGCTGGCGCGCGGATGACTCGAAAAATACCAACTATCATACTTGCTGCTGAAGCTAATGAGTATGTTTTATTTGGGGTTTTTTTTTTACGTTTTGCAATATTGTAGAAAATTGTAACTAACACATTCCAGCAAAGTGTACCTGTAGCAGGAATACTTATACTGCAATACTTTACATGACTGTAGCATTATTTAAACTACAGATCTGTGTGCGTGGACGCTCGTCTTTGTCTCTTTTGCTCGGGCTGAATGTGTCCACCCCCAGTAAAATTGGGCGCGAACCGCCACTGCTGAGTTTTCTGCAGAGTCTGGATACCAAATTATATTCTTTAAAATAGTCTGCACTTCAAAAACTTCTCACAAAAGATCATAAGAGTAAAGCAGCCTGGATCCAAACCTGTTATCTGGTGCTCAGAGTCCAGGTTTTCACGCGGACTGTGGGGCTCCCATGTCGGTCTGTGAGCGTCGGCTTCTTCCAAAACTAACGTGATGGTTTTCTCCACCTCCGCGAAGATCTCCTCCGCCGCCGCGAGCAGCCGCTGATGGACAAACGACCGCAGATTGATCATCGCGGTGTCCTCGGTGCGCAGATGTGGTGTCAGAGGCGGCTGTGTGGGAGATGATGAACTCAAATGGTCAATGTGGCGGTCGATCGGAAGTGAAATAGTGGTCTCGCGACTTCTTCTTCTTCTTCTTCTTCTTCCTCCTCTTTTACATTTCCGGCACATTGCTGCCATCCACAGGTCAGACTTGTGGTATCACCCTAAATGTCTTTCAGCTTCACAGTAATCCAGTGGAGGATACAGAGTCCAGGACTGCTTCCACATATTGATGGCGAGATGAAGTGTCATGAAGCATTGAAGCTTTCAATCCAATTGGTTCACTCATGAAGACGCCTGGTGCTTCCAGCCCAGCACGGCTCTAAATCTCTAGCCAGACTCTTCTCTTCTGTTGTTCCCAAATGGTGGAACAAACTTCCAAACTCTGTGCGTTCTGCTGAGTCCCTTTCTACTTTTAAGAGACAATTGAAAACTCAATTGTTCCGAGAACACCTAGGCACTTAACCCGACTCTTCTCCTCTTTGCCCTTTGGGGTAGATTAAGTGAGATGGTCTAAAACCCAGCACCTAATGATTATCTAGCACTGACAAAGTTGTGTGATGTTGTATGTTGATTGTCATCGCAAGTAGTGATACTGAGATTGTTGAATCTCAGATGCTGAGATCGCTACTGGTTATTACTTTGGTTTCCAAAAAAAAAAGGGGGGGGGGGGGGGGGGGGGGGGGGGGCTGTGCGGCACTTCTTCTTCTGCCACTAGACACTAGACGGCAATACCTGTGACCAATCACACCTGAAGCACTTTTTGCACTTACTAAGGGTTTTTTCCTTAAGTCTAAATTCTTGCTTGTGTTGTACGTCACTTTGGATAAAAGCGTCTGCTAAATGAAATTGTAGAATTGTAGCTTCACGGTAATTCCTGTGCTCTACTGTGCCATCAAGTGGACTATAAATGTAAAACAGGCAGAGTGATTATAATGACACCATGGCTTTGGTGCGTGAAGCTATGAATTTAGTTGTGCTTAAATAATAATGCCAATAAACCAATAATATACTCATTAATAAGCTCAAATAGATTGCAAACAAATGAACAATAAAGTCCGAAGTCAACAAAATGTGAGGGGGCTGCGGAGGTCCGTTGCGTTTCGTTGCCCCTTATATTTCGAATCGCATGCCAAACCTGCGAACCTTTCCCTGTAAAGCGCTTTTCTAGTCTTATTGACCACTCAAAGCACTTTAACACTATGTGTCACATTCACACATTCACACACTGGTGGCCGTGGCCACCGTACAAGGCCACCTGCTATGGTGCTCACACTCCAATGATGCAGCATCGGGAGCAATTTGGGGTTCAGTATCTTGCCCGAAGGAGCTGGGGATCGAAACTCTGACCTTCCGAATAGAGGACGACCCACTCTACCTCTGAGCCACAGCCACCCCGAAGTACAAAACACAGTTACAGAATACACAGATAAAACACAAACAAATAAAAGAAAAAGTATTGAATTTACAAGCAGATTATGAAAAACAAGTGCATGTAGTGGAGTCCGCCTCAAGTATTCTCGGTTTGAAATTAACCCTATTAGTTTCCAGTCATCCTGCGACATATCCCATGCTTAAGGTGCAGAGCCGACAAAAGCCTTTTTACCCAGTTCAGTACGGGCATGTGGAACAGAAAGCAACACGTGGTCTTGAGATTGGAAGGAGTAAGGACCAGCAACTCTCTGTGCAATTAAGGAACAAATGTAGGAAGGCAGTAGACCAAGTCATGCCTTATGTATAAAAGTATACCAATGACTGAGTCTTCGGGTGGCCAGAGCAGCCCATCCAACCCGAGACTATAACTCGCAGTGGTGTGTCAATGGTTTACAATTAGTGATGAACCTCAGAGAAGCATGATAGACCACGTCAAACATATGCAGACATTTAGCAGAAGCACTCAAGTATAAAAGATCTCCATAATCCAACACTGGTAAAAAGGTAGCAGCAACAAGTGACCTGGATCTTGGAGGGATTTAACAACATCTAACCTTTTTGAATTGGTTTTAGCCGCTGTTCCAAAACACAAACATCGATAATCCAGTCTTGATCTTATCATTGCTCTGTACATCTTTAATTAAGAGGGGGGGGGAATCCTTATTTCTGCTTTCAATAATTCCCTCTGTTTGGCATCAGAGCGGCTGTAACAAACCACGTTTTCCTCTCAGGTATCATTAAAGTATTTCTGATTCTGATATTAAAAAAAAAAGGTATTTTACAATATTTAACATCTTCCATGAGTAGTAGTTGTAGTTGTTAAATACAAAGAAAATTATCTGTTTTCTCTACTTAAATTCAGCATTTTTATTCTAAAAAAGGCAGTTCTTCCCTCACCCTAACCCTAACACATATGAGTAGTGTTTGGTGTAAAAGACAGATTTTGAAAGCAGTATTTCAGGATATTAAACTTTATTGTCCCCCCTTGTGGAAACTTGGTTTCATACTAAGAAGACGTTACACAGAATGATATACAAAATAATGGTTTTACCTTGAACAGTTACCCATTTTTTCCAGCACGGAGCTCATATAAACAGAAACCTAAAGGGCTTCATGAACATATTTCCATTGTTTGTTTGTTTTTTATAACAAGTAAAGGACTTCTCCCAACTGCTCTTCAAAATTAATCTACCTTACCAGTATATATGATTTATAACGGAGGTCTGAGCTGGTCTGCCGAGTTCATTTCCCTGTTTCACTCAGCAGCTGCCTTTTCGTGAGTCTGCAGGTGCACCTTCAAATTCGGTGCAAACCTGTATCTCATACCACAAACATGGCAGCCGTATGGCCTCTCTCCTGTATGTGTGGTCCGATGTCTCGTCATCTGTCCGCTTTGGCGAAAACGTTTACCACAAATATCACATGGGTACGGTTTTTCTCCTGAGTGGTATCTCATGTGTGTTTTGAGGTGACTGCTTGTGTTAAAAAGTTTGCCACAGAGGCCACACTGATACGGTTTCTCGCCTGAATGACTTCTTTTATGAATTGTAAGGTTCTGGCTCTGACTGAATGCTTTACCACAAATATCACAGTGATACGGTTTTTCCCCAGAATGAGTCCGCACATGCACGATCAGGTGCTCCCGTCTGTAAAATGTCTTGCCGCATTCTTGACACATAAACTCTTTAATGCCTGTGTGTATTCTTTCATGCAGTCGGAGACAACGGATATTGGCAAAAGTCTTGCCGCAAGCGTCACAAAAATATGTTTTGTTGTGGCAACCTCTCACATGAATTAGCAGCTCCTGGGTAGACTGGCATGTTTTCCCACAAACAGTGCAATCAAAATTGTTCTCGTGTGTTTTTATGTGCTTCATCAAAGAGCCGATGTACTGGAATCCCTTGCCGCAAAAATGGCAAAAACTGCGTTCTTTTTCGCTTTTAGCAGAACTTTTGTCATGAGGCAAATCTGCTCGGTCCCTCTCAGCAATGCTGCCACTTTGCAGTAAGTTTCCTTTCCTCTTCACAGTTTTGGTCTGTTCTCCTTTGCTTTTCGCCAACTCCTCATCGCTGTCGTTGTTGCCACTTTGAGCTGCAGAAAAGTCTGACGAGAGTGGCTGCATTTCGAATGAAACCTCCGGCTGATCTTGCTCGCTTTTCACAAAAAACATTTCCTGTGTTTGACTGTCAGTCCTAATTTCCTCCTGCTCCTCTTTTATCTGCGAAATCTTGAAGTTTGTCTGAACCAAACAGAAGTTCCAGTTCTTAGTGTCCACATCTGTGCTGGTTTGAGAGGGTCCCGGGTCCTCAACACTCAGACTAAAGTTGGACTCCTCTGGTGTTGAGGGTCCTGGGTTCTCCTGCAGCAGTGGAGTCTCACATGTATCTCCATGTTCCTCTGTGCTGCTGGTCAGTGAAGGATCTGCAGCTGCAAAAGACACAAGAACAAAAGTTACCCAACAGTCCGTGTTTACATTTTAAGGAAGTAATTTTCTAAAACAGGGATTCTCAACTTGCTTTGCTTGGGGGGGCCACTTTTGAAAAATGACAGGAAGCCAGGGGCCGGTCACACCAGCTCTATTCATGTTTCTAGGATTTTAGGACGCTTCAAGATTTTAAGACATTTTAGGAGGGTAGGGCATTTCTAGGAGTTTATAGCAACTCTAGTGTTTTTAGGAAATTTCAAGGCTTTTAGGATGTTTCTAAGATTTCAGGACTTGTGTAAGATTTTCAGACATTTCTATCATTCAGGACGTTTTTTAGGCTTATAGAATTTTTCTAGGTGTTTGGGACATTTCTAGGATTTTAAAACATTTATAAGATAAATATTAGGACCTCTTGGGGCATTTCTAGGATTTTAGGTCATATCTACGATTTTAGGGAAATTTTGAGTATTTTTGGCACATTTGTAGACTTTTAGGATATTTCTACAATTTTAGGACATGTCTAGGATATTAAGACATTTCTAGAATGTTAGGATGTTTTGTAGGATGTCAGGACATTTGTATGATTTCATGACATCTATAATTTTAGGACGCTTCTAGGATTTTAGGGACTTAGTTAGGATCTCTATTGGGGGATCCTTCAAAGGCACATTTATAAACAAACAAACAACAACAACAACAACAGCAGTGTGAATCTCAGTGAGGAGGGGGGCTTTTAGGGGCCAGATTTAGCCCGCGGGCCTCAAGTTGAGCATCACTGCTCTAAACGATACACACAACATGAAACTCTCATATTTGCACGGGTAGTTTCTGGAAATGCTGGAAACACTTCTCCGAAGCTGTTTTTATCTAAATATTTCTGAGCAGAGCTCCTACAGTAGTTGGTGAGTGGATTGTGCGCGTGCGCGGATGCGTTGACAAGCGGGCAGCAACATCTTTAGCTTTATAGCTACTTCTTCAACCACTGAACCACTCCCTACATACAGCGACTGGTCTGACAATGTGAGACCAAAACGCTATTACACAACACATTTAAACGGTGTCCCAAACCTGGTCTCTTTCGCTGGAGGTCTACCGTTAGCTGGTGCCGCAGACTTTCCTCCTCCTCTTTAGATCGACTAACTTCGGCTTCGTACAAAGCTAACGTGATGGTTTTCTCCACCTCTCCGAGGATCTCCTCTGCTGCCGTGTACAGCCGCTGATGAACAAACGACCTCAGCTGAAACATTTTGGTGTCCATGTCTCCGGTGAGACTGACGGGACAAGGACATCAACGATAGTAGCTAGACTGGAAGAGGATAAACTCAGCTAACGTAGCTCAAACCGTTAGCTTGCGATGCGCTAGCCGCCACAAAATGACTTCCGGTGAATCGTTCAAAATAAAAGCTTGAATTCCAAGTGGAGAGAAGAAAAATAAAAAAGATAAAAGCGCTACGCTGAAGGATGTGTATGAGGAAAACAAAACAAACAAAAAAAACATACACCTTAAAATAATTAGCCACTCAACTAAACAAAAACTATTTGTAAATACCAGTATTGTAATATGGTGGACACTGGCACTGCAAGCTTAATAATAAAAGTAAACAATTTGAATTGAATTCAGTATACTTTATTTTGAACATTTACAAAATAAACATTTTAAATAAAATGCTATTTATATCAGTCATGTCCAAAGAGCATCAATTGTGGAACTCAGACCAATTAGACAAGAATAGTAAAAGCAAACAGGATGCCCCTGACAAAAAAAAAATCAAAAGTAAGAGTAATGGGTCTGATTACTTCTTTAGATGAGACATTTCTTGTTTAGATTTTTGATAAATTTGCAAAGATTTCTAAGGCATGTTGACTCTGTCAACATGCCTTAGAAATCTGCTTTATGTTAGGGACTGACCTGGCAAACACGAGAAGTCACAGGTTTTCAAAAATCAGAGTTTATTTAACCAAAAATGAAATATCATTTTAAAAATTAGCAACACAGTTCTGAATGAATGAGATCAAGTGAACGGAACTTAACTCAGGCTGCGCTACTGACGTGATCTGAACACATTAAACTGACTTCACAAAGACAAAATCTGACCTCATACACTAAAAACAAAAGGGAACATAAATAATGTGATGACCGTTTTGACGACAGATGAAACACTATCAACAGAACTACAAATGTAAAACTATCTATTAATGTGTTTTCAGTCAGTAAGAAAAATGACAAGCTCAAACTAATATTCAGTAAATAATAAAGAAAATGGTTTTCATGAGCTTGCAGGTGCACCTTCAGACCACACATATGGCTTCGCTCCCACTGTACATCACTGCCCTGTGGCCAAAACATTTACCACAGATATCACAGGGTTTTTTTTTCTTGTATGATGTCTCATATGGACTTGGAGATGACTGCGACTGACAAATTTTTTGTCACACAGGTCACATTCATACGGTTTCTCCCCTGAGTGAGTTCTTTTATGAATTGTAAGGCTCTGGCTCTGACTGAATGCTTTTCCGCATAAATCACAGCGATACGGTTTCTCCCCAGAATGAGTCCTCAAATGCACAATCAGATGTCCTTTTTGGCAAAATGTCTTGCCACATTCTTCACACGCAAACTCTTTTATGCCCATGTGTATTCTCGCGTGCTGCCGGAGACAGTGGTTATTTGCAAAAGTTTTGCCACACAGGTTGCAAACACATGAACAGTTGTGACGAATTTTCACATGAGCTACCAGCTGCTTGGTAGACGGGCATGTTTTCCCACAAACGGTGCAATCAAATTTATTTTCGTGTGTTTTTATGTGCTTCATGAAAGAGCTGATGTACTGGAATTCTTTGCCACAAAAATGGCAAAAACTGCGCTCCATTTCGCTTTTAGCAGAACATTTTTTCCAAAGCGATGCCATTTGGTCTTTCTCACTAATGCTGTCACTTTGTCCTTGCAGTAAGTTTCCTTTTCTCTTTATTATTTTGTTCTGTTCTCCTTTGCTTTTCGCCATCTCCTCATCACTGTCCTTCCTTTTCATTGGTTTGTTCTTTTCTTTTCTGCTTTTTGTCAACCCATCGTGGTCGTTGTTCTCAATCCGAGCTGCAGAGCAGTCTGAAGAAACTGGTTGCATTTCATATGATACTTGTGCCTCTGGCGGATTTTGCTCGCTTTTCACAGAAACTATCTCTTGTGTTTGACTATTATCCCAAAGTTCCTCCTGTCCTCCTTTAATCTCTGACATCTTGAAGTGTGTCTGAACCATGTAGTCATTCCAGTCGCAGTCCACATCTGCACCAGTCTGAGAGGGTCCTGGGTTCTCCTGCAGCAGTGGAGCACCACATGCATCTCTGTGTTCCTCTTTGCTGCTGGTCAGTGGAGGATCTGCAGCTGCAAAAGAGACGAGCGACAGCAAATTCCCCTTTTCACAAGTTCGACCAAGTGTTAACAATCTCAAACTGTATATATTAAGACTCTGGTATAATCTAATCCAGAGTCAAGTGATTTTTTTATTATCTGGACCTGGACCACTATGGTCTAGTTGTAGAGTTCAGTGATTAATCAATTATTTTTCGGCTGGTAAATTAAACGCCAACTATAATGACAACAAATTAATCAGTTTGAGTATTTTTTTTAAAGAAAACTTAAGTCAAAATTCTTTGATTCCAGCCTCTGAAATATAAATATTTTATGGTTATGGAGTCAACAGATTATAGGCCTGGCTGATCATTGGGGCTGATATTTTATTGATCATCTGCATTTTACCTTAATGATCACAGAAAAAAATAATTAATTAAAAAGTGCAAAGAAAGTGTCAGCATGGGAGGCACTTTTACTTTGTAAAACCTAAAAGGAGCTATTTTTATTTATTCATTTTTTATTTAAATTTTCACTTGACTTAATAAAATAATAAAAGTTGCTGTATTTGATGTTGAAAGTTTCCCTTTTGATTAAACATTTGTTCAAGGCATTTATACAAAGGTATGTGTGGGAGTTTGTTATTTTTCTAATTCTAAATTTTGACAGATAGATTTTCATTTTTATTGCAAATGCATATAGATTTCAAATATGGATTATCAGTCTCATTAACTACTATTATTCCTTATATATCACTCCCCTATGACATTAAACAGAATAGTTTTGAGTTGGAGACAAAAAAAGCCATTTGTGGACATCATATTGGGCTTTAGGAACTAATAATTTACATTTTCCAGCATTTTTTAATTAATCCTGACTTTCTGCAGCTTAGGGCATGGTAGATTTAAGATTTTTAAGACTGACAACTACGTTTATGATAAATTTTCTCATAACCGATATTTAGGAGGGCAGCTAACTTCATCTTTAGCCATGGAGCTATAAAGCTGGTATACGCCTTGTACTCCTCGTCTAGTACACGACTAGCTAAACATATGGATATAGATTTTAGCGTGAGAACACAACGCTCATAAACAACACACTTAACCAAAGTTAAGTCCCAAAGTCCCGACCTGATTTCCTCCGCTGGAGGTTTAGCGTTAGTCGGCGTGTCGGACCTCCAGCGTCCCCTTCACATCGACTAACTTCGGCGTCGTTCAGCGCTAACGTGATGGTTTTCTCCACCTCTCCGAGGATCTCCTCTGCTGCCGTGTACAGCCGCTGATGAACAAACGACCTCAGCTCAATCATCGTGTTGTCCATGTCTCCGGTGAGAATGACAGCTCAGAAATATCAACAATGTCAGCGGATAACAGGATGGCAGACCTGGCTAACCACCATAGCTCATCATTCGCTAGCAGCTACTGTTTGACTTCCGGTTTGAGTCCTTCAGAATAAAAGCGGGATGAAAGCGGTACAGGGAGTCCTCGGTGTTACTGCAGGGACCACCAAATTATTGTTTTATTTTTTTCTAATTCAAAAATCAAGTAGACACAAAAGTAATGGAATATATTGATTTCTGAATTAGCAAATGTATGCATCTTTTATTATTGTGTAAGTTAATTACTCATCTAAAGAAACTTTATTCAAAACCTTCATAAACTTAATATGCTGCAAAAATGATATGCAATAATTGGCAATTCTCGCCCTCTAATGAGGCCTCTGTTCCACTTTTCAGGAAACTGACTGGCATAAATATATTCATCACGTTTTTACAGTCTTCTTTACCATTATGGTTTAGCAGTTTCTTCATACACAATTTACAGATTCATTCATATAATACTAGACAGGCCACTCAGCCCATTTTATGAAATAAAATATGGCCACACATATGAATTCATAAAGTACATGTTATCATGAGCTCATCATCTTTTTAAAAAAAATGCTTTTGCTGATTTATGGGACTGTTTGTGTGAATTTATGTGAGTCTGATGGATGTGAATGTTTTTTATGTTGTTTGAGCCCGTAGCCTAAGGTAATTTCCTGTCATAGACATCAGTTTTTTGAATCTGGAAGAAATTTATTTAAAAAAAAATTAACAATAACTTTTAATTATTTTGAGATTTTACAATGCAATACTAGAAAGAAAAAACTGAGCATTTTTATGACTTTTGAAAGATTAATTTAAGTCAATGTAATACCAGTAGAGGCCTTATTTTTAGATAAATGAATTCAATGGCTTTTTTTGAGGATCCACAGGAACCCTGAATTAAATATACAGAATTTAAAACGGGTAAAAGTCCATGTGAGGGACTGAGCTGGCACACATGAGAAGTCATTGATGAGTTTTTTTTTAAGGCTTTATTAACCAAACCTGAAACACAATTTACAAAATTAGCAACAAGGTTCTAGGCCCATAGAGTGGTGAAGGGACGACGTATTTTTGTAGGCCAACCAGTAAGTTGGCATCGCACTGGTTCCCTCGTCAAAAACCTTATGGGATTTTTGAATGGGATTTGCGATTATCAGCAAAAATAAGCTCTCTGATGAACACAAGTTTCTGAGACTTAAACGTTTTCTTCAGCATGATAACATTCACACTTGAACACAATTTTTGTGTGTTTTGAAGCGTAAATGAAATCGCCAGAAGCAAAAAGCTGTTGTTAGGCTAATCACGAACTACATCGCGGTCACACGACTTAAACATTACAACTACAAACACTGTAAAAAACATTGTAAAAACACGTTAAAACACAATCGAAAAATACTGTAAAGGCAGACAGGTGGGTTTAATAAGTTTCCGTGTCCGTTGTGATGACGTCTAACGTCCCCGACAAACACTCTAGACCCATTTAGCTACTTGTTAGCAACCGCCTTTTTGAAGACAAGTAAAACCATAAAATTTAAAAATCGTGTAAAAGCAGACATATTATATGTTGCAGAACAAAACATCTAAATATATTTAGCCTGTGTTAACCACAGAACGTATTTAAGGCTTTTTGCCAAAAAAACCCATTTAAAAAGCCCATAAACTTTAAGACGAGGGAACCGGACGTGCTAAAAGGCTAACGGACTTTTGCGATTTAGGACTCGTTACTTCACCACTTTATAGAAGAGATCAACTGAATGTACACAACTAAACCCAGACTATGCTAATCTAACAAAAAAAACTGAACTGAACCACAAATGTGATTTGTAAGTGAGCTCTGAGATGGTCTGCCTGTTTAATCTAACTGTTTACGTGACTTTGCAGGTGCACCTTCAGACCAAAAGCAAACCTGTATCTCACAGCACAAACATGAAAACCATATGACCTCTCTCCTGTATGTATGCTTCTGTCTGGTCTTTTGTGGCCTTTGGCTAAAACATTTACCGCTAATATCCAATTCGAATGTTTTTTTTTATCCTAATGGTTTTTCATGTGTTTTCTGAGGTGACTGTTACTATAAAAGCGTTTGCTGCACACGTCACAATGATACGGTTTCTCACCTGAATGACTTCTTTTATGAATCGTAAGGTTATGGCTCTGACTGTATGCTTTTCCACATATATCACAGCAATACGGTTTTTCTCCTGAATGGGTCCTCCCGTGCACAATCAGGTGCTCTTTTCGGTAAAACGTCTTGCCACATTCTTCACACGCAAACTCTTTTTTGTCTATGTGTATCCTTTCATGCAGCCAGAGAAAATTGCGCTTGGTGTAAGTCTTTCCGCAAACATCGCAAAAGTGTGATTTTGGGTGGTGACTTTTCACGTGAGCTATCAGCTCCTCTGTACACTGGCATGTTTGCCCACAGATTGTGCAATCGTTTTTCTTCTCGTGTGTTTTTATGTGCTTCAACAAACAGCCGATGTACTGGAATCTTTTGCCGCAAAACTGGCAAAAACTGCGTTCCTTTTCACTTTCGGCAGAACTTTTGTCATTAAGCAACGCCATTTGGTCCGTCTCATCACCTACGCCGCCGCTTTGTGGTTCCTGTTCTGTTGTATGTTCTCCTTTGTTGTTAAACTCCTCATCACTGTCGTTCTCACTCTGAGCTGCAGAGCACTCTGAAGAAAGTGGCTGTAATTCATACGGTACTTGTGTTTCTGGCTGATCTTGTTCGCTATTTACAATTTCAGATGAAGGAAAATCCATCTCCTGTGTTTGACTGTTATCCCAAAGTTTCTCCTGCCCTCCTTTTATCTCCAACATTTTGAAGTCTGTTCCAACAAAACAGTCGTTCAAGTTCTTAGCGTCCACATCTGTGCTGGTTTGAGAGGGTCCCGGGTCCTCAGCGCTCAGACTAAAGTTGGACTCCTCTGGTGTTGAGGGTCCTGGGTTCTCCTGCAGCAGTGGAGTCTCACATGTATCTCCATGTTCCTCTGTGCTGCTGGTCAGTGAAGGATCTGCAGCTGCAAAAGACACAAGAGCAAAAGTTACCCAACAGTCTTGGCGTTTTTTTACTGATGCATTGCATTATAACCTGTAATTGTAATTTAAATGGATTTTTATTGGGATTTTTTTTTTTTTTAAAAATGGACCTACCAGAATCTTCAAAATAACTTTGTCGCTTAACTCACTGGAGAGCTCTCTGGTCTATATCAGAGGTATTCAACTAAAATTCAAAGAGGTTACTTAATCCCAGCAAAGGTTTTAACCTCATACCTAAAATCAATATCATTATAAATTGAACATTTTATCTTGGTTATGATTATTGAATGATCATTTTGCTTTTTTTGTGGTTTGTTTTTTGCCCCCATAGTTATTCCAGCAATATATAAAAATTAAAAGCTCCACCTTAAACAAACGTCAGGCAAATTTAAGCACATGCGCTGATAATGAGCCAACCTCTCCTGACTGCAGGACTCTGACTTGAACTTCTGTGAAACTTCTGAGTTATTTACTCAGGAAAACAACTTCTGAGTAGGTCTGCTTCTCCTATAGCTGCCAACAGCCTGCCAACATTCCCATTTAGAGAAAAGGTGTAAATAAGGCAATGTGCCTGTGGCTCCAGGCCCCCAAAATTTTACATCTGCCCCTGGTAATAATAATGAGAGCTCAGCACAAGCGGCTAGATGAGACATGGAGCGATGCGTCCTGGTGTTTCTAAATAATTCCATCAAAAGTCTGATTAAACCTGAAACTAACACAAAGTAGTCTGTAGAAGTCTAAAGAAGTACGTTTCCACTGCTGAATATTTGTCTGTTTCAGACACTTTGGTGCTGTGAGGAGAAGCTGCGCTCTGTTTGTCTGTCTCACTGCGCTGCTGTCGGACCATCAGCTGTTTGATCCGCGATCATGAAACGCTGTGGAAGCACAAACGACCTGGTTGTCAAACACTTAGCTGTATTCTAGAGTCAAAGTCATTCACGCCGTTACATGATTGTTCAACACTTCTGCTGTCGCAGTATTTTGCTGTAAGATTTTCCTCTGTGTCCTGAGAGCGCAAAACAGAGCCCGACAGAGCCCGACAGAGCATGAGACACACAGCAGATGCGTGGGAGTTGGAAGCCTGTCGGAGAAAGGATTTTAGGATTAGTTTTCTATTAATTGCCCAGCCCTACTCCGTAAAGATTATCATTCTCATTCTTATATTTTATTACAACTTGGCCACAGGTCTGGATAGGACGACGTTTTGGTCTGGATCCAGACCGCGGTCTGCCAGTTGGTGATGCCTGGTCTATATTGTGCCACATGCTTGGTGGAAAACCTTGCTTAGTGGTGCTGCAGACTCTGGGTCCTTTCAGAGCAGATGCATACAAACTAAGATCATGTGACACTTAGTTTGCACACAGGTGGACTTTATATAACAAATCATGAGACTTTTGAAGGTGACTGGTAGCTCCAGTTCTTATTTAGGGGCATCATGGCAAAGGGGGTGAATACACATGCACAAAACCGTTTTTTTATTATTTTATTTTTCAGAATTTTTAAAGACTTTTTTTTTCCATTTCACTGCACCAATTTTAACTATTCTGTGTAGGTCCATTACAAAAATCCCAATAAAAATCAATTCAAATTACAGGTTGTAATGCTCTCTCATGAGGAGTCTGAGGAAGTTATCTTATGCCACCCTGTTAACTGCCATCTAGTCTTTGATATTTTTTATTCTCCCAAGAAATTCTGGCTAAGACTACAGAAAACCGACAGTGTGGCATTCAATGGCGACTGCAAATACTTAATGGAGGAGGTAACACCAACAAAAGAATGAGGCACGAAAGAAAAGAACCGTAGGGCTTAAGAGATACAAAAGGCGATGGAATCTGCAAATCCATGGCTTCAAAGAGTGGGAAGGAGAAAACACAGCATGTCATCCACCTCCTTTGCCGAATTGTATCACATCTAATTTCAGAAACACGAGAAGTCGTGGACATAATTCACAGACTTGCCTTGGTGCATTTTTTCATGGTGCCGGAGAAATCCAAATTTGGAAAAAATTTTGCCACAAAAGTTACAAACACATGTTTTGTTGTGCCAGCTTTTCAAATGAGCTACCAGCTGCTTCATGGACTGGCATTTCAGTCTACAAATGCTGCAGTCGTGTTTGCTTTCATGTGTTTTTATGTGCTTCATCAAAGAGCCGATGTAATGAAATCTCCTGCCGCAAAAATCACACAAAGTGTACTCCTTTTCATTTTTGTAGCGAGGCAATGGTGCATGGTCTTTCTTAATATTATTCCAACGTTTTCCTCTGAGTGTCTTTCCTTTCTTTCTCCTTGGTTTGGTCTTGTCTTCTTTGCTCTTAACCAGCTCATGATCGCCAATGTTCCCGCTCTGAGCTGCAGAGCAGTCTGAAGAAACTGGTTGCATTTCATATGGCACTTGTGTCTCTGGCTGATCTTGCTCGCTTTTTACAATTTCAGGTGAAGGAAAATCCACATCCTGTGTTTGAACGTCATCCCTGGGTTCCTCCACCTCTTTCTTTATCTCCGAAATCTTGAAGTCCGTTTCAACCAAGCAGTCATTCCAGTTATTATTCTCCTGATCCGTGCTGGTTTGAGAGGGTCCCGGGTCCTCAGCACTCAGACTTAAGGTGGACTCTTCTGGTGTTGAGGGTCCTGGGTTCTCCTGCAGCAGTGCAGCATCACATTTTTCTCCATGGTCCTCTGTGCTGCCGGTCAATGAAGGATCTGCAGCTGCAAAAGACACAAGAGCAAAGTTTACTCAAACGCTTGGAGTGTTTTAATTTCAAGGATGTCATTTTCCAAAAAAATATACATAAAAAAGTCATACTACTCTGAAGCTGGTTGGTATTCAAATATTTCCACTACTGCTGTAGCAGAACTCAAACAGTACTCTGTCTCTGTTCACAACTACATATTAACACAGCAGGATCAGGATGTACTGCATACTGTGTACTAAATCATCGATTAAACATGCTATATATAACGTTTTAGATGCATTTAACTTTTTTTCGATTATAATCAAGCATTTGCTCAACCACACAGAAAAGTTCTACCTTTATACACTCGTAATGATAATATGAACTGTGTAATAACGTATACTGTGATACCATTAAACTTTTATATTTTTTTAGTATGGTAAAGGTAAGTTAAAAATCTCATTGTTGCAGCCCTAATGCGAGAGGTGCAATATTGTACAAATTAGTATACAGGGCAGCTTAAGGCAAGGTAGATTTAAGACTTTTTTAAAGCCACGTTTAAGACTCATTTTCTAATATCCAAAATTGTAGGACAAATTTATTTTTGTCCAAATGTTTATTGTAACATAAAACGAGTTAGATTATCTATGTCAAATGTCCAAAACCAGTACTTTTTTAGAATGTAATACATGGAAGACAATCAACATATTATACTATTATTAAAATTATCTTTTTGTTTTACCAACACGAGTAGGAGATATATGGCATTTCTGTTTAGTTATCTGGGCAATTTTGTGTTTCTCACTCTGCATGTGAGATTCCACTACTTGAATTCCCATCATGACAAGTTTAAGAAAAGGAATTTCTTATATTTTTGACAAAAAAATATATGCTACCAATTATATTTGAGATTCACAATGCAACGTCAGAAAAAAAAACTCAATACCTTTTAAGACTGTTTAAGGATCCGTCTGAATCCTTGTATAACTTGAATGTACCTATAATTTCAATTAAATACCATTCAAATTAACATATAAATGATTCAATTTTATCATTTACCATTAATGTACTATTTTCTCTTTTTTTTTTCACTTGGTTTTATTTTCTATATTTTATTTTTACCACTCAGAAACACAAGGATTCAATTATAATCAGTTCAACCTGCTCTTTGTTCGGCAAAGAGGTGGGAAAAACTAAACAGAGCCTGGGTGAGTAGATTTTATGCGCATGCGTGCACAAGTGTGGAGCACCATCCCTGGTTTAATGGATACGTATTCTACTGATACACTACTAGCTCATCTATAGAGATTGATCTGGCATTGCAAGCACAAAACGCCACCAAACAACATATTAAACCTATGTCCCAAACCTGGTCTCTCTCGATGGAGGTCTAGCTGGTGTCGCAGACTTTCCTCCTCCTCTTTAGATCGACTAACTTCGGCTTCGTGTGAAGCTAACGTGATGGCTTTCTCCACCTCTCCGAGGATCTCCTCTGCCGCTCTGTACAGCCGCTGATGAACAAACAACCTCAGCTGAAATATTGTGGTGTCCATGTCTACGGAGCGAGTTATGGCATAAAAATAGTAAAAAAAAAAAAAAAAAAAAAAGTAGCTGGATAATAATAAGCTAAACTCGCCAACTCAGCTCGAGGGTTTAGGTTTTGATGCGTTAACCGGTGTCGCTGCCCGGCGTCGGTACAAAAAGGTGATCGTCTGCAGGAAACTGATTGCCGTCCGCGGGAGCGCGCGCAGCTTGTTAAAGCTGTATCGCCCAGTATTCACGTCTTCAGTTACTCCCACACATGCTCCCACATGGATCAAACAGTCACAGCATGTACATGTCTGTGACTGTTTGATCTGTACATGCACATAAGTTTATGTCCGTGGTAAGAGCATAGGTAGAGTATGTTTCTTGAAACCTAATTTCCACGTGTTCGCGATTTATAGTTTGATCAGGCATGGCTTTTATGCGATTATAGACAATAATGTTGTTCCCGTTGTTTGTACGTGTTTAATATGTCTAAAATCTTGTTAACATTTGGAAAGTAGTCTATCATACTTTAAAGGATAAGTAATGTAAAAATAAAGGTATTGTCTGCTATTATCTTTATGAGCCTGCATTATGTTATTTGCTCTGTGACTGAGATTATAGCAATTCCAGTCCTTTTTACCTCCTTTTACCTGTTGAAATACCTTTGAAGAGCCATTACAACACATAAACATCTGCCAAAAAGTGATTGCAGCTCCTATCTTGTCACTGAAAGGCTGTTTCTGCCTCAAAATGACTTGATTCCATTCATAGTGATTATTTTTGACAGATTATAGCTCACCTCTCAACGCAACAAATAAAATGCAATTTTCATCTTGCCAAAAAGTAATTGCAGCTGCTATTTTGTCACTGAAAGGTTGTTTCTGCCTCAGGATGACCAGATTTAATTCTTGGGGCTTGTATTTGACTAATTGTAATCACTCCAGTCATTGTAAATATCTTTAAAGGGTCCAGTGCAATGCAATAAATGCAATTTTCAACATGCCAAAAAGTGATTGCAGCTGCTATCTTGCCACTGAAAGGTTGTTTCTGCCTCAAAATGACTTGATTTCATTCATAGTGATTATATTTGACAGATTATAGCTCACCCAGTCCCTTTTTACCTGTGTAAATACCTTTAAAAGACCAATGCAACAAATAAAATGCAATTTTCAACTTGCCAAAAAGTGATTGCAGCTATTCTTTAGGGGGTTTATTTGACTAATTGTAATCACTACAGTCATTTTGACCAGTGTAAATACCTTTAAAGGGCTAATGCAATGCATACAATGTAATTTTCAACATGCCAACAAGTGATTGCAGCTGTTATCTTGCTACTGAAAGTTTTTTTGCCTTGAAATAACTAGATATATTAAGTCATATAGATACCGTCGTTGTTTCTTAAGTAGCAATGATGTGTAGACGATGAAGGAACCGCCACTGAGACCGACTTGGTTGCATAAGAATTAATTTATTACAACAAAGTTCAGCATCCACCAGGCACCCTATTCTGCCTGGGAGATGATTCAGAATCAGAATCAGAATCAGAATCAGAAATACTTTATTCATCCCAAGGGAAATTCTGTTCGTAACAGTGCTCCACTCAACAACAACAAACAGGTAAGAAAAACAAGACAATGCACATAGTGCACATAATGACAGAATAAAACTATATACATATTGCAAAGAGCAGTGCGCAAGAAATAAATAAGACTGTACAATAAGTGTCAGGTTATTATGAAATAACCTGACACTGTGCAGTGAGTGTGGAAGGATGACAGTGAATTTACAGAGATGAGTTGTACAGTTTTATTGCCACTGGGAGAAAGGACCTTCTGTGACGCTCAGTTTTTGAGGTGGGTGGTCTGAGTCTGTTGGTCCGTGTGCTCCTGTGCTGGACCAGGAGCTGATGGAGGGGGTGGGTGTTGTTGTCCAATCGGGACCAATGTGAATCTCTGTCTTACAACTCATGCATGTCTCTTATATAGGTACAAGCATCTACACATTCATCAGTAAACACAAAAATAACCCCCAAGGGGCCACAGTCCATGTCATTTAAGCCTAGTATCAATATTCTACTCATCTGACTCCGAGACGTAATCATCCCTAGACCTCTGACCTCAAGATAAGACCCATACAAACAAAGCATAATACACCTCAATACATTTTTATTTTCATTTTTTGGAGCTACTTTTTAAGAAATGACCAATAAATCTACTATTAACCTAGTATCTTATCACCATCATCATCACCACCATTGTTATTATTATTGTAAATTAGCTGATTCATATTAATTACTGAATGATTACTGAATTTATTTAATTCAAAAATACACTTTTATAACATGTTAACTTCTATGGTATTATTTTGGAGGCGTAGTCTCAAACCGGATGTCCTGTTGTTACTCGCGGGCCGTTCTGGTCCGGTTAACTTTTAACTACGTAGAGACGAAAACCGGACACACCAGTCCAACCGGAGAGAGGAGGGATGTCGTTCTGCAGGTTCTTCGGTGGAGAGGTCTATAAAGACCACTTTAAACCAGGTACCTTCATGAGTTTAACTTTATTTGCTTTATTTAGAATGTGTCGAAAAGTTGTGCTGTTTCGAGAAGAGTTAACGATAACTAGCTAGCCTCTGTTGGCTAACTATTTATTGTTATGCTAAGTAATTTAGCAGCCGTGTGGGTCAAATGAAACTACTCACTGCTGTCCATGAAGGCTTTACCCACCAAAAACACAGTTTAAGAGGGTTTCTCACAGTTCACATGGTCACAGAAAACTATATTGATGTGCACGCTATTTATGAAAAACCCTGCACACATCTTGTAATCCCTTTTCAGGTTACACAACGTGTCGTTACAAAACTGGTTGTTGTGTAGCTACAATAAATGAGAACTTCCTCTGAATACATCCCTAAACAGTTATACTCATCACTTTATTATGTGCCACAAAAATATACAAAAAGTTAAATATGGATATTGCATACCTTTTTAAAATATAATTGATCAAATCATGATCGCAACTTTCATTTGTATCTATGTTAAATTAATGTTAAATCTCGTGCTGCTTTCAGACGCCTTTCACAAATATTTCTAAGTTTAAACATTGAGCAAAGTGGTGTGATTTCTTTAAAAAAAATTAAAAAGCAATAAACAAATTGGTTAAGAATGTTACACAAATTGCATCAGTAAATCAGTAAACTTAGATTATTAATATTATTATTATGAAATAGAAAAATAGCTACTTAAAACAAAGTTATCATCATCATAATGACATATTTAATTGTTACAAAATTATTATAATCTTTTAAGCACTTTTTCCAAATCTTGTTTGCCTTTAAAAAAGAAAAAAAACCAAACAAAAATATCTTTCGACATCTTTTTTATTTTCTTGTACTAATTTCTATCAATTTTTTGGGTCTTCTTTATTTGCTCATTGCCTTCCTTCCATGTTTTTGCAAGAAATTAAGCCAGTTTGCTCAGGTTGTAAAGGGTTAACGTTGGTTGGTTGGTGTTAACTTCATGGTAAGCCTGTGTTAGGTTCAGCCAAATAGAGTTTGTATTAAAATAGTTCTCTCCTCATGTTGCACGCCAACCGACATCCCCTATTCTTTACCCCTCAGGGATTTATGTGTGCTCCAAGTGTGATCACCAGCTTTTCACCAGCCGCTCCAAGTACGAACACTCGTCTCCCTGGCCGGCCTTCACAGAGACCATCCATGAGGACAGTGTGTCTAAACATCAAGAGAGACCTGGAGCATATAAGGTACAATCAAAGTAAAATAGATTATCTTAGTTCATCAGATGATGCTCAGGGTAAGCGTACTACGTTCATTTCCAGTCAACACATTTTCACACTTTTTTTAGCATTTTTTCTTTTTTAGTATAATACTGAAAGTTAGTAGCAGTTGTTTAATGTATCAACTGTTGACTGAAAATGCACACCATCCTGATTCAGATGTCTAATGTGTGGTTACAGGTGCGATGTGGGAAATGTGGAAATGGACTAGGTCACGAGTTTGTGAATGATGGGCCAGCCAAAGGTCTGTCTCGCTTCTGAATATTCAGCAGCTCACTGAAGTTCGTCCCTAAAGGTACGATGGCCAGGTTATATCATCATATAACACCAGATTGAAGCCGCTCTTTAAATTCTTTTTTGTAATGGATCACGCAAAATAATCAACTGGTGAAGTGTCGTGAAACAAAACTTGTTTTTAAAATAATAAACTTGAAACTGGTGTGTTCATTTGTGTTCACCCCCCTTTTGCTATGACACCACTAATTAAGACCAGGTGCTCCAATTTAGTTGCACCATGAAGACCCAAGGAGCAGTCAAAGTTTATTTATATAGCACCTTTCACAGACACCAGTCACAAAATGCAAAATAAAAAACAAAACAAAGACAAAGCTCAAAATAAAACCCCAAACAAGTCAGGTACAAAGTCCTGGCGAAGTACAGATCAGGGTTTTATTACACATGCTGGGACGTTCAAAGTTTCAGATATTCTTTAATAACCCAACACTAATCTGCACAGTTTCTCCAGAGCTTTGTCCCTGACCTGACCCCTGGAAAGCTTCTTGGTCTTTACGGTGCTGCAAACTCTCTGACCTCCTCTCAGATTGCACACAGATGGACTTGATTTAACTAATTGTGTGACTTCTGAAGGCAAATGTTAGCACCAAGTGTGATTTAGGGGCATCATAGCAAAGGGGGTGAATACATATGTACTCACTACTTCTCAGTCTTTATTATTATTATTTTATTTTATCTTAAAACTGTTTAATTTTTTCATATTACTTCATGAATTTTGACCTTTTTGTAGCAGTCCATTACAAGAAAATATCCATGCAGCACAAAAGGAAAAATGCCAAGGAGCTGAATTCTTTTGCAAGCCACTGCAGATGCACTGGCTTTAGTGTACAACCTGTGAAACGGTTCTCTCCCCTCCCCCGCAGATAAGGTCGATGGACAGTAAAGTGAGCTGTGAGAGGGAAGTGCTGCTGGATGTTTAGACGTTTCTCTGCGCTGCTGAAGGTGTGGACAGTGGATGACGTGTTCTGGGATAAAGCCCAATCTGGGAGCGCCAGAGCGCTGATGAACGGTGGCCACACTGGACAGCGAGAACAGAGGACTGAGCTCAATACCTTTTTATTTATCACTATCTCAGGATAGCGACGCTGATTGCACAGTGTCTCATCACTTTTACATTTATTTAAAATGACTGAGATGTTTTGTGGTTCTAAAAATTTTTCTTTTTTACTGGGATACGAATCATGTTAATTTACCTCCGCATTTCTGCCTGTGGCTCTTCTGTTTTCCACCAAACTGTGAGAGTAAAAAAAAAAACGAGCATACCAGTCTGTTAGAAAGAAATATCATACCAAACTACGAATCAAAAACTACAGAACATGAAGATTGCTCATTCCGTAGTTTTTTAATTTATTCATCGACAACAGCCTACCTGCTGCTTTTAATGCACTATGCACAAAACGAGTAATAATGCTATTTTCACTCTTGAGAAGCTTTATGTAAATGGGTCCCAATGACTGATATGACAAATGAAATACATCTATTTTAAAATAAAAAAGTCCTTAACATTAGCTGATGTTTTTATTCTTCATTTAACCGATTGATTTGATTTTACTTGAATATCAGAAAAAACTCTAAAGTTTGTACTGCGATCCAGGATGTCAGCAGTTCCACATGAATACAAAAATACAAAGAAGAAAGGGAGTAGAGCACGCTTGAGTTCACAGCCGAAACTATGCAAATAGGCTAATGTTTCAACAGCACTGTGTGTGTCTTCATCAGAATCAAAGAGGGCAAAGACAAACAGGCACAGTCATGTAGTCACTCTACACCAGGGGAGCAGTTCACGCTGGATAATCAGTTTGTCAGGATTTCAGATCTGTTAGCTAATCCACAAGTGGAAGTTGCTGTTGTCGATTCCACAATCTTAAACCTGTTCAGTTGAGCCTGTGGGACTCGAAACCTTTTTTGTCAAATACTACTGTAAATATATTTTTCTAATTGAGTAATTTTAGTTTACTGCTGGTAACATGTAACACAACAAAGTCAGTAATGACACAGTGACAGGTGAGTCACTTGTGGATTGAACTGTATTTCAAGTTTAGCGACATGATTACTATTTTTTTATTATTATTATATTATTATTATATATTATATTATTATTAAAATGTATAATTATATTTCAGTTTTAGAGTATGACTGTTCTCTTGAGATGAATGTAATATAATGCTCTTTCTAAAAAAATTATGTTTATTACTATATTATCTTTGACATGAAATGTTAGTTTTAAAGTTCCTGTGTGTAAGATTTAGGGGGATATAGGGGCAAAAATTAAATGTAATATAATATTTCTGTAGTGTTTAATCATCTGATGACAAAATCGTGTTTTCGTTACCCTTGAATTCACATCAACATAGGGAGCTGGGTCTTGTTTATACAGATCGCCATGTTGCACTGCCATCTCTCTGCATTTGCCCCAAAACGGACAAACCAAACACTGACTCTATACAGGGCCATTCATGTTTTGTGTCGGCCACCGTAGTCAGCAGCCCCTCTGCGACAAGAATGTGGTAAAACAGAATTTTATTTTATTTTATTATCATTATACTTTATTTATTTTATTTTTTTTATTTTATTTTATTTTATTATTTTTTTTTAAAAAGTTAACTGCTGTACTCACTGTTTTTACTGATTTAAATCACCAGGTCAGTTCAGTGGAGAGGAAGACACCTCTGGGGGTGTTTCGGTTCCTGATGAAAACCTCCTGAGCATCAGGAACATCGATAAGGTGGGCATATATTCAGTTATCAGAGAAAGATAAGGTCAGACTTAATAAAATAAAATGCAAAAGGAAGTGATCTGAGCGCCAAAAAGTATAAAATATTACAAATATAAATCAGATTAAAAATATATATATATAAATACTATATACACCTTTGGTGAGCACACATTAGCAGGTGCTGGGCAATCTGCTACCTGTCAAACAGTGTTGGAAAAACACTGTGACATGAAACTACTATATTTAGTATTTTTACTAGTTTTAATTATCTGCTCCTTTTTTTGGAGAAGATGAGTCCTCTACGGATAATTTGGCTCTTGATTTAAAAAAAAAGTTAAAAGAAAATTTTCAGCCGTTTGTAATCTGCAATCCTCACTGCTAAACTTCACCAAAAAAATCCCACTCAATCTTAAAACACTGTTACTGTAAAGTTAAAAACATACTTTGGGTTGACCAGACAGTCTGAGTCATCTGCTCAACACTGCCATCGAGTGGAAGTAATGAGAATAAGGTCAGACCTTACACAAGGGGGACAGAGCTGCTGACACTTGATCTGGACGTGCAGGTTTTTTTCCAGCTCCAGCCGGGTGACACTCAGCAAACATAAAGTTTAAACTGCAGAAAAATCTAATTTAGTTTTAAGACTCAGACATATTTGAAATGGATGAAATGTCATATTGCTCTTTCTCTGGTGGAGAAGAATATAAAGATCATTTCCAACCTGGTGAGTAGAAAAGAAGCATGAAGTCCCTCTGTGGTGAGAGTAAAGATCAATAACGTAATAATAATGTTTTCCTCTCAGGTATTTATGTTTGTTCTGAATGTGGACACGAGTTATTTTCCAGCACGTCAAAGTTCGAGCACTCTTCTCCTTGGCCCGCTTTCTCAGAGACAATCCATGAGGACAGTGTCTCCAAACACCCTGAGGCATGGGGACCCCTAAAGGTAGACTACATCTGTCAACACTGCCTGTTATTAACCCTTCCAAACCTAGATTTACTTCACTTGATGATGGATGCATTGAAATGCCTCCACAAGTATTTAAATATTTGATCTTTAAGCAAATTGTTTTGTTTTCATTCTTTTTTTTTTCATGGGGAAACAAGTGAGAACTGTTCTGCAAATTGCAAGAAATGACAGATTTCAAAAATTATTTCTTAAAAAAAGGCAGTGAAAATTGTCCAAAAAATTATATTTATAAATTATCATATTTTCATATTATTGTTAGTATTTTTAAAGCTCTTTTTCCAGGCAATTTCCTTGTTTGTTTGCTGTTTTTTAACCCCTTTCTTGCACTTTTTTTTGTTGCAAATGTTTGGGTCATTTCTTATTTCATTGCTCATTGCTTTTATTCTGTTTATTTTTAAAATAAATCAAGCTAATTTGCTGAGGTTTCAACGGGTTAATCATGTGATCTATAAAGTTTTGATTTTAACCTTCTTGATTTAAATACCCCAGGTTTGTTGTGGGAAGTGTGGCAATGGATTGGGCCATGAGTTCTTGTATGATGGACCAAAAGAAGGACTCTCACGCTTCTGAATATTCAGCAGCTCACTGACATTCATCCCTAAAGGTGAGTCTATCTTGTAAACACATACAGTACGTTTCGCTCTTATTATGCACCTTGAACTCACTGTTTGCTTTGGCCTTTTCTCTCTCAGAAAAGGTGGATGGACAGAGAGGTGAGCTGTGAAAGAGCGGAGACTTGTCTGCTGCTGACGGTGAGGACAGTGGATGAAGTGCTCCTGGACAAAGCCAAATGGAGCTCCGGAGCGCTGATGGACGTTGACCTCACTGGGCAGCAAGAGCAGACCGGTCTGAACCACTTTTTTTAAAAATCAGTAGCACAGATACACAGTACCAACAACTAGGATCCAAGTTCAACCACATTGAATTTGTGCTATACAGAAATACTGTAATATTTAACACCCTCACCAGCAAAGAGCTGCAGATACGAGTTAATTTCTCACTAGTACCATAAGTTACATTAGTGCACCACTCAGGATCCAGGAAAACATGTTGAACAGTGTGCAGACTTCAAATCCTTAAAAAGTGTAATTGCATGGTCCTGACAGTTGATGGTGCTATGTGTCTGAAAACAATCTTAAATGAACTGAACCAAAGTAATACTGTAGCAGAAGTTTGTTCTCTCAAGAGTGAATAGAGAAGAATATCCCACTATGAGCTCCATGTATTCAAAGCAAAAAAACCCCAAAACATTTATGGCGAAGCAGTTCAGAAAACAAAATTTCACAACAACAAAACATTTCAAAAAGCATGACTTTTTTTCGTTTTGTTTTATGAATTGTTGTGTTTTTCTGAGGGCCACTATACACACATATTTTCCTTATATTCCAGACATTTTTTTAGGATCCAACCAGAGCTCCATATATTAATACAAAAATAAAAAATAGGACCATAATGGAGATGGGTTTGCCTTTTTAGGGTCTATATGGCAAATTACAGAATGCCCCCCATACTCTCACCCCAGGGGCCCCTATGCAGCTGTACTAGTCATATTTATGCCGTGATTTCCACCATAAGTTGATGCTTTTTTAAAGGCACAACCTGTTGCATAAAAAACACCAGAATGCAGGAAATTAAGGGTAAGACACCCAAAATTTCTTAGGGAGGGACGTCCAGACCCTTTACTTAAAATGTGTCCTACAAATGTTGGAAAAAAAACCCCAAAACACACTGTTTGTCCTAAGAGTGTGCATGGGTCTGACTTCCCTCACGGTTATCTCCTCAAAAGTAGCTGACAAATACAGAACTGTGATTTTAATCATATGTAACACACAGCATGTTTTCAGATGAAGGTCTCTGAAGTCTTATCAAATTGGGGTCAATGACCCACTGTGTATCGATCTAGAGACCCTTGATGTGAAAAAGATTGAGAACCACTAAATAAAGTGTACTTCAGTAATTGTAAAGACTTCCCTAACACTAAGTAAAAAAGCTCCTACTGAATCACAAAAAAAAGTTAATTTGTGGATTTTTTTTTTGACATTTTTGCTAAATCCAGTGATTAGGATACAGTTAATATCTGAGCATCATGTCTGTATCTCCTCTCTCTTGGCAAGCTTGTTTTAGGATCTTGAAATTATCTGGATAACCTTTGAGTAAAACTCAGACATCAGTCCAGACCCGGGCGTGTTCTGTGTTTTCCTACTCAGTAAACCTGCCTCTTCTTGGCTCGTGAAGTGATGGTATTATAAACAAAGAAGGATGTGGGGGTGCGTTCAACAGCTCGTGTGCTGTTTAAATGTCTGAGACGGAGCAGGTGTGGAGCTGCTCGTTTCAAAGGCTGGAAGATCAGAGGGGGAGATGAAAGCTGCAGTGTCAGGCAGAGGATTAAGAAAGGAAGTGCAAACATTCGTAGATGGTAATGATGTGTAGTGGCATGGCATTTAAGGCAAAGACTGTTTTGCACATTTGACGTGATGATGATTTTTTCTGTGAGATCCAAACTGCTGAATTCACTTCAGAGGGAACAGCTGCAAAAGTATTGTTTTAAATGTTTGTATTTTGTCTGAAGTGATGATGAAGTAATACCTTCCTCGTGACTGATTAGATACCTTCGTCTCAAGATTCTCAGACAGCTGGCACACAGATCGAACTGTCCTCAGGGCTGATGTCTGGGAGAAATAGGGAAAAAACGCAACAACAGTCAGAGACCAAAAAACAAAGATAAACCAGATGTGAGATTTTTTCTTCCTCTTATTTTGTATTTATTTATTTTTCTACTTGTATATCCCTGGTCGAAAGTTACTCACTGTGAGAGAGAGCGAAAGAGGAGTGCATCTGAGGGGAAAGGGGAAGGAATCTATTTGTTTGCTTATTAATGACTTAAACATGCATCACTGTAGGAAAAAAAAACACGTTAAAAAAACAATGACAAACTTGGCAGGAGATGTCCCACAAATTGCAAAAAGGTGGTAAAAGGTAATAAGAAAAATTAACTAAGAATTATTTTTACTTTATTTATTTATTTATTTAATTATTTTTAAAAAGAGGTGAAGATTATTAGGAAATTATTATAAAAAATGTCCAGAAAACAATATTTAGGATAAAAAAAAAAAACAAATAACTAAAATTATGTTACAAAAAATTTAATATATTAAATGAATACACACTTTTTTTAAATTAGGTTTCATCATTTTCTTGATTGTTTTTAACTTTGTATGTGTGCTTATTTTCATGTAATTTATTTTGCTGGTGTACGGGCCATGTCTTGTTAAGTTGCTCGTTGCCTTCTTTCCATGTTTTTGAAAGAAATCAGACGTGAGAACGAGAGACAGGGAGGAAAAGGAAATGGCCCCAAAACACAGGACTGTGATTAAATTTTGCTATCTGCGAGAACACTCTTTCTCGCTGGCATCTGAGCACAGCTGGATGGCCAAGAGGAAGCAAACAGGAAGGAGGAAGTGGTAATCCTCCGATAGAATCACGAGACAGACTTGAATCGTAACCACACTTTTCCTTCCACTTACCTCTGGGGCTCATCCTGCTTGTAATCAAATCCTTAATTACATTAAACCGCCATTACTCCAAAGTCCTCCCCAATCCCAAAGGGCGAGCCTCAGGCTTCAATTTAAGCACATATGTGTGTGTGTGACTCATTTGCAGGGACATCTTGTTTTAATTGAAACGTATATGAGGCCTGTTGCTTAGATGTGGATGTTTACGGGCACTGCACCTGCTTCTGTTTTGAGCCACAGAGCAAAAAAAAAAGTCTCATTCTGTGTCCACACGCCACAACATTATACCCAGTTTCATCAAGGTAGTATTCCCTAAAAACATCTGTCATCCAGTGGCTCCGCTTCACACACCAACGGAGGCTGTGATCACTTTGTGGGAGGACTAAAGCTCCTGAATGCATGACTGTAACAGAAATAGAGAAAAGCCCTTTCATCAGGGAGTAATATGCAGTGTGTGCGTTACCCCTCTATGTATGATGTCTCCATCCGTACACGGTGGGGCTGCCCTCCACATGTTACAGACCACATGTGTCGGCCAAACATCTGTAATGACTGGAAGGATAAACAATGCTTTTATACATGACACTGGAATGTGATTTCCGCTCTGGATCAAGAGAAAGTGCTGGAAACTGAAGGCACTCCAGGTTGGGTGTTATTGTATTTCAGTCAGAAAAACATGTGTGTTTCAAAGAGACTTAACCCTTTGTAGTCCTGGAAAAAGAGTCTTTTTTTAAGTTCGTGGGGCTATAATTTCAAATAAATGCCTATTTTTTTTAAACAGACCCCATCGTTTTTTAAGTGTAGGCCCTTTATTTAACAGTTGAGATGACCATCATGGTAATGGTAAAAATCAAAATTACAAATAAGGCTTTTAATATGTTAGTATGCCGAAATATATCAATTTTAGATCATGGAATAAGTCGTATTATCAGTGTTAGTGTTGTTTTCACAGATGTATTCTAGAAAATGCCATTACAATTTTTTGAAAACATCTCAGAAATAGTGAAAAAAATCAAACTTATATATTTATTTTCATCAGACATATGATGGAATAACACTAAATATATGGTATTAACAACAGTGAGCATTTATCCATTTTTATTTCATAAAATTGTGAATTTGTTTGGATGAGCATGGCTTTAGACGGTAAAAAAATCAGATTGTCAAAATTCATTTTCCATATATACAATAGATAACATTAAGAAGTTCATTTATATCTAAGCAAATAGTCAATTTAAATTACATTAGCTTAGCTTCACTGCCTTTACCATAAAAGGCCAAATGAGCCGCTAAACCAATAAAATTATTTTACTGTTTTATTTTTTGTACAAAGTTACATATATCTGTTAAGTGAGACCTATGAAACTAGATACTACATTTGTAGAAAAGATATATGTTCATTTTATAATCCTACTACACAGAGCCCTCACATCTGGTGCGATTTTTATTTTTCGTGGTTATTAACTTTCGTACCAGCTGAAAAGGCCTACAGGTTTGAGAAACAGTGACATCTAGTGGATGTTTTTAGCATAGCATACTCAAAGCAAGTGGTAGAGATACCTCAACCAGGATGAGTTAAACCCAAAACATTTTTCATGAAGATGTAGTGACTCAAAATAAAGGGTTGAGCAGGATGTTGAAGTGTTAAGAAGCAAGCTGTTTGTTTTGGTGATAACGCTCGTGCTATTTGCTCATTGAAACTGGCTCCAATACTACCTATTTTTGGTGTGGATATACAGAAAATATGATTATTTATGGGAAAGGGAGGGTCACACATTATGCCCCATTCAGTCACAGAGACTCAAGGAAAAACATTTGCGGCTTTAGGGCAAGTCAAGATTAAAAAATAAATTAATTAATTTGAAAAAAAAGTCACATCCCAGCCAACCCCTCTGATTAATAAAGTACAGTCTCTAAAATGAGCATATTTTTGCCTGTCCTCTCTGAAAGACCTGGCAGTGAACCACAATGTGAAATATGCAGTTTACTGAGCGTATAAACAGATTTTAATGCAGTGTGGGTAAATGAAATGCATATCTTGACAGCGTGTGTTGGTTATAAACACTGTAAATGTGGAATGAGAAGTAATAAAAACACAATTACAACAAGGAAGAAACAATGAAAAACCTCAACTTTCTGTTCGTTCCAACAAAATGTCAACAGTTTAAACATGGGAGGGAGCCCACAGGAAAGCCAAAAAGCACCCCATAAAATCCCAAGTATGAGGGCAGTAAAGAAATAAACAATAAGAAAACTCAAAGATTATCTTCAATGGCTTCGGCGGCTTTTTGTCACCTTTATCACACGATCACATTCCTGTTTCTGAGCTTCAATAACACAGGAGGTTTTGAACATATATGTATTTGCAAACATCTTTCACTATCTGCAGTCTGATCTGTTTCGGGGAGATAAGACCCGGAGACGGCAGCACAGGTTGGTCTGAAAGCTTCAAAGGAGTACTTGAGGTGTGTGGCACTGGTATTGTTCACGCAGATCAGGGAGAGGGGTCCTTATTTTTGGGGATCGACTGTGGGATAAGAAAGAGGGTTTAAAGCAGAAGAAGAAAGACCGGCTGATTCTGTGCCCACATGTCAACTTTTATCCTTGATCAGAGACTGTGGGCTTGAGAGGTGGGCACAGTGATCTAGAAAAAAAACTGTGGACAAGCTCTGTGCGTCCTGTCAAACATCTATGTTGTGTTTGCCGTGAGTTTTTTAGAGTCTGTTTTTTAAGAAATGATCAAATAGAGCCTCAGATAAAAGTGAGCCCCAGGCAAGGAAACATTTATCAAATGCGCCGTCTTCAGAGTATGGAAATATCAGGACGGTTTGGGATTTGGGCTGAGTGATTTAAAAGGATGCTCGGCTTAGATAGTCAGAGCGGTGATGAAATGTGGAAAATGCTCTATTTGTGTGTCCAGAAATGTCAGGGGCCTTTGACGTCTGGAGAGGTTTATGGCACTCTAAAAACGTCTTTGCGCAGACAGAGACTGAACACTACTGAGAAGAAGAAAGTAATTACCTCAGTCTTTCCCTGAGTACGGTGCCATAGACCGTCCCCCTCCCCCCCACCAACCACCCAACCTCCACCCACCCTGCAAACCCCAGCTCCCTGCAATTTGTGGCTGCTCATCCTCTGTCATCTTGGTTAGTAATCCCAGTGTGCTCCATAGGAGACAACAAGCATTTTTGTGCACACTTTTTTCCCTTTGTATGTCTTTGCGATGCATATATACATACAGTCTGTATGAAATTTTGTGAACACCCCCAGAGGCCCCCAGAGATGGGTGGTCTTAATAGTTAAAATTGCTCCTTCGGTCATGCTGATTGTTAACTTCTGTGCAGAAAATGTTCAGAGGTGCCTGAGCTAATTATAACCCAATCAGGAACCTATAATCATTTCCAGCATTATGAGTCGGTTACGGAGGTGTTCTGTTTTCTTCAGAAGATGTTATGAAAGGTAGAGACAATGTTACATTTGCACACTTTTTACCAAAAATCAAGTAAGAAAAGATGAAACAGGAGCCCTTTTTAAAAAGATATCGCACTATAGGGCCGCAACAAAGTTCTTTTTTTTTTGGCAGCGCCTTTGCAGTTTTACACAGAAACAAACAACATCAGCACCATGCCCCTCCAGTGGAGGATTTTAAACAGCATGCCGGCGTCGTGGAAACAAAAGAGGCATGACAGGCTTGATGTGCAAGGGGCTGAATACATGCCGTTGCTTTAACTGCCTCAAAAATCTAAGGTTGGGCGCTAACTTCGATGAGTGCAGAGGCAGTTTGCATGTGAGGTTGCTGAGCGACTATAATCAGCAACTTATCATAGCCCTCATACCATAAATCCTGACTTCAAACCTGATCTTCTTCCAGGTGTTTCTCAAGTGTGCATTGGGCCTAAAATATAGCCTGTGAGAGAGATGTAAAGCTCAGGTTATCCCTGCATTATATTTCACTTCTTCATATTTATCAGACTGATTTTCACAGAAAAAAGGAAAGATATCTGCCAGCCGTGATTGGTTGTTCCTCGTCATACGACATACAGGACCCGCAAGTCACAGCCCTCATGCCCTGAAACATAAATGCTCAGAAACATGTGTGCATGACACCTGCCACCTGTCTCCATTAAAAACATTAGAAATGAGTGTGCAAAAAAACATGGCATGTGTACAGCCCCTAACACAACAGCGTTGGCCTCTAATGTGGAATATAACAGCCCTTTTTAAACAATAACCATAGCATAACATGGAAATACAAATCCTTCACCATTCTTGTTATATAGCAGCTGATCTCATCCTTTGCTTAGAGGGTAAGGACCTCCTGGACTTTGTTGTCTCCCCGTTGTGCAGACATTTTCGGTGCTGTTCTTCTAGTTGCGAGCTGTTGTTGGCTGCTTTTGAAATCTTCCATGGTGGGTCGCACACATAACACATCGGCCAAATCTCACACCCCTCATGCCAAAGGCCCCGTTCTGATGGCTGTCCTGTTTACACAGACACCGTTACTTCTGCTGCTGGCTCAAATGCAGCTCTGTCCCTCCATTTACCAATCGAACGATAGGGCAGCATAGTGGTGTGATAGTCCATACTTTAATAGGCAGTGTAAAAGGTGCAAGAAGACACTGAGTCAGGTCCAGGTTAGTATTTTGCAAGTCCCAAGTAAGCTTCAGATCTTTGTACAAACAAAAAAATTCAAACAATTCCTTTAAAACACATCTAATGTCTGTAACACTGTATTTTACCCCACAGAATGACCAAATTTTAAATTTAAAGTGTGTGTTTATTTGTATGATCACATCTGGATCCCCCTGGTTGTATGAATGAGGGGAATTCCACATACCTCTCCAGCTTTATGCCCCTAAGCACCCATTGTGCAACACATAAATACACATATATAAACACACTGATGTTACCTCTCAAGGCAACTTCGTTAGATTAGAGCCAACTTCCCGTCTGGAGTTATCATTTATCACCTGCGTGTATGTCAAAAATAACTCTTGAATGCATACTTTGTTTATCTTCAGCATCAATGTCTGGCGCAGACAAACTCTATTCTTTTGCTTTTATGCCAGAAAAGTAAATACCCTCTAAACTCGCCTGTCAGTCACTGCAGTAATGGTTTCTCTCGACCTCTCAGCCTCTCCCTATTGGCTTGTCAGTGTCCCAGATTTGAGCAGGGAGCGCCACATTACCCCAAATTCTAAAGACAGTGAAGACAGCGAGTGCCCTTTGTGTTTTCCTCCATATGTATCTGTAACAAACATTGCAGGAAGTGAATAATCAATTGCTTGGTAAAAACAGAATCCAAGTCAGTTTTGAATGTACAATAGGGAAGTCCGCAGAAAAGCCTTCCTGCTGTCGTTTGGACCCGCAGCTCTGTTGTGTCCCCTAAAAACACAGACCTCAAAACCCAAAGTGAGACCAGATGAGAGTTTCAGGAAGGAGAGGAAGATTTGTGTTTGAGGGTGCGTGACTGTGTGTGTGAGTGTGTTGGTAAAGGGGTTAAAAAAAAGAGGTCAAAGACTCAGAATACATTCCCACAGGAATGAGGCTCACAGACAAACCAATGTGATTATCAGCTTTACGACAAAGTGAGGGTGTGGTGGTGGTGTTTTAAAGACAGAGGAGCTTAGCCATGACCGCGAGTCAAAATGATGAACCTGTGCTGATTTGTAAAAGTCTTTATCCAAATAATGTCTTTGCACCATAAATTAAAGAAATAGTTTGACATTTGAGGAACTTTCTGACAGTAAGGCAGATAGCGTCTGCCCACTGGCACCTTTAGGGGGACAGTTCACCCTAAAATACAAAAACATATTGTTTTTCCTTTTACCTGTAGCGCTATATATCAATCTAGATTGTTTTGTTGTGAGCGGAAGAGTTTTGGGGATATCAGCCGTTTAGATGACATTTCCAAATGTCTTAATATTGTTTTAATTTCTCTCCATCCCAGCCAATTTTTCTGACTGTGTATGATTTAAATAGACCTTTGGACAGTGATAAACATGACCTAATGCAGTGTTTGTCCAAAAACATTTTACACTTTGAACCATGCTTTAATAATTCAAGCTAAAAAAACATCAATCCCTACAGTGAAATATCCAATTTTAAAGGTCATTTATCTCCCACTAGGCCTTTTTTTTTCCCGGTGCGTCACATATTTGCTGCTCTCCTGTCCCCTTTGGCCAAAACAACCGCCAGCACCTTCGCTGATGGTTTGCTTGTTTGAGCTGCACATGATTTTGCATTCCTGTGAAATGCAGACTGGCCCCAAAGGGTAGAAGCCCATCTCCTGTTTCTGCAGCATGAAACATTTTCTCACACTCACACACACACACGGACAGGTGATACTATTTTAGCCAACCTGACTCAACAGTGAGTCAATGGACAGAGCAGCTCTTTTTCTGTTTTTTAGGATGACAGCTCTCTTTTCTCACAGTCGATGTGACAGGTTGGAATTCAAAAAACATGGGAAACTCCAGAGAGTGGAGAGACAAACTGCTGTGGTTTTACACCAGTAATTACAGTCAGTTAACACCCATCTGATGGCTGTTTTTATTTACAGAGATCCACCAGGTTCGACTTGCTTACATAAATGAACACTTAGTTCCCGCTTAACTAATGAGACATTCACCCAGTTGCTCGTTCACACGCATCTTTTGCCCATCCAATTGTTCTGAAGAAGCTGAGTGAGTGTGAAAATTAACGAGCACATCCATTTGGGTGGCGGTTCTGGCCCAGTAACAGTAGCACAGTGTTCGGTCCAACCGTCCGTGTCAGTGAACTGCAAAGATGGAAAGAAAGTTGTTTTTCACACACTGGGCGGAAATAGATGGTGACAGTGACACATAAAAGGCAGGGCTGTGGTTTGGGGCTGACGTCATGGCAATCAACATTTAAGACGACGAGGCCTTTCAATGAAGGAAAGCCACATGGAGCAGCCCACAAGCATTTCAGTAAGTAAGAGTCTGGGATCGGGTACCACAAGCGGTACATGTGCACGCAGACTGGAACAATAGGCCTCCACAGGCACATGGATGCATGCACAACACCCCAGGAAAAGAAGTCTCTGCACGCATATTGACAGACTTCACATATACAGTCAGACACAGCTCAAAATGTTTCACCTTCACAGCTCTGTCAGATTTGCAGCCACACGTCTTAGTGAATCCCCCGAAGTGAGCTGGGAGGCATGAAACTGTATACCGAACTAATCACAGTTGTCTCTTTTTTAACCTCTCTCTCGCTCTGCCTCGTTCACACTCGTCTTCTGTCATGAAGACACAAACACATATAGGCACACGCGAGTTCCCCTCACACCTCCTTCCTCGCCTTACGCCTCCACCCTTCCAGTGGTGGGCGAGGTATTCAGATCTTTTATTTAAGTAAAAGTAGTAATACTCTGTTACAAGTGGAACTCCTACATTGAAAATGCTACTTAAGTAGAGGTAATTAAGTATAATCAGGAAAATGTGTTTAAGTATTAAAAGTAAAAAATATCCAATGCAAAAAAATCTGAGAAAAAAAAACATGAATCCAAAAAAACTCAAAAATAGTAGGAAAAAAAAGAAAAAAAATTTCCCAAAAGCCAAAACTATATAAAAAAAATTTAAAAACCCACCAAAAACTTCAAAATTAAAATAAAAAAAGAATAAAACACCCCATAACTCAAAATCATTTACGAAAAATGTAGAAAAGACAACCCCATACTCAAAATTATTGAAAGAGGAAGAAAAAGAAAAAAAAGAAAGAAAAAACTTAAATGTTTGCTAAAATAATTGGCAATTAATTTTCTGTGAATCAACTAATTGATTAATCAATAATTGTTGCAGCTGTACTTTACGCTTTAACGCTTTCTTAACTCTTTTGTAAAGTAACTAAAGCTGACACAAAAATGAAGTGAAATAAAAAGTATAATATTTTTCTCTGAAATTTAGTTAAAGTGACATGAAAAGGAAAATACACTTACACGAAAGTACAAGTCCCTCAAATTCATACTTAAGGATGATACTTGAGTAAATGTACTTTGTTACATTACACCACTGCACCCTTTCAAACACACCCAATATCACTTAGGAGCCAATAACCACCAGATCCCACTTTTCAGCACAGAGCTGCGGATTAGAAAAGAAGGCATTTCCCAAACGGTCTGCGGCTTGTGCGATGACATGATTGTCATTCACTTTAATTCCCCCTGTACTCTTCAGATCCTCGCTCTTCTGATTCTGCTGCTACAATTAAGCACTAAGAGAAGGTAAATAACAGTAAAAAAAAAGAGACTCCTGTGCAGACTTGCTCCCCGGAAAGGCATTTTAGGTTTTATTGCCAAGATGAAAGACACATTGAAAATGTCTCTGTGCAGCTGGTTTCTAGCGGTTGAGCAGGGCTTGCATGCATTTTTGTTTATTTGAAAACTATCTGTGGGTTGTGTCTCTATACATGTGTATCAGTTGCGTAATTGAACCTTCTGGCTTTGGGTGCTGCCCAAATTGAACCCTCATGAAGTTGGAATGAATCTTGCAAACTTTTCCTCCAATATAAATTACTCCCATGTTGAACTTGAGGCATTATGTGAGTCTAACACTGTTTAATGCTTTCAAGGCCGTTGAGGCTGTTGCGTAAGCTCCAAACATCTCTCCTCTCAGATCTTTAGTACATTCATCCTTTCATTGATGTCTATATAAAGCTGCAGGGCAAGTCTGGGAGTCTGGAAGTCCTCCTGCAGGCAAAAAAGATCGATGCACCTGTGTGAAGGTGGCGGGACGCGAGGGATGGAGGAGAAGAGGAAGATGTGGGGGGAGAACTTTGTATGTGGATGAAGAGATCAGAGCGATTTTTTTCGGCGTCCATCCATCATTCTTACTGCTTACGTTTGCAGATGAAAGTTTGGGAAGGCTCCAGGAGAAGGGTGGGGCATCACAGCGGCTTTGTTGTTGGCTTTTGTATTCATGGAGCCTCCCTACCTGAGGGCTTGGCCATTCAGCATCTAACATATAGCAGACAGTGTGTGTGTGTGTGTGTGTGTGTGTGTGTGTGTGTGTGTGTGTGTGTGTGTGTGTGTGTGTGTGTGTGTGTGTGACATCTTTTATTTCTTCAAAGGAGCTGCACTTTAGATGCCACAATGTGAGCGTTAAACTGGATTGTTTTGGGATAATGACTGCCAGTGGTGTAATGTAACAAAGTAACAATACCTAGTTTGTTATAGTATTTAAGTTTTTTATGTTTTTTTTTTTGTTGGGGGGGGGGGGAGTAAAGGAATGGGGAGGAAGGAAAAACTAGATTTTGTTCTTAAATTCCTTTAAATTGTGAATCAGACCTTGTTTTTCTTCAAGTGTACGCTACATTTTTGTATGTTTTTCTTAAAATTCTGACTGCTTCCTGAAAATATAATAGCCTACAATTACTTTTGTTACTGAAGTACAGTAAATATAAGATACTTTAGGACTTTTACTCAAATAATAATATAACAGGTGACTATAACTTCCACCAAAGTCATTTTCTGGCAAGAAATCTTTTACACCAGTATGGCTTTCAGGTACTTCATCCACCACTGATGACATCCGCCTTGCACAGAAAACCAGATCCAAACAGTAGGAAAACCCTCTGATATGCATACGTCTTCAATCTGGAGTTCATTATTAGTAAATGTCTCATTTGAGGACACAATAAAAAGGTTCCATTTGTAGGAAACTGCAGCCATGCCTCTGCACCGCTAAATGAGTATCTCCTGGGCGGTGGTTTCAAAGATCTGTCATGATGGCTTTAAGGAGGTTCTGTCGGGTATCTTGCGGCTATCGCAAATGGCCGACAGCTTCTTCCTCATACTGGAAATTGCAAAATGAGAGTGGAACATTCTGCCTTTGCTGAGGAGGATTTGTAATTTGCTGTAATGGCTGACACATGTACGCGGCATCAGCGGGCCTCTGGCTATGGAAATCTCTATCAGTGCTACACGCAGGGATGCAGCAGCAGCACCTGAAGGCACCGCAGATGGAAAAGTAGTCTGCACACATGCATAAATGCCCACACATGAATGTGAGCGCATAGTAATGTAAAGATGAAGAGATGTATGCACACAAACACATCACTTGAGATATATTATCTAACCTCAGTCCTATACATGCAGGCACAGTTCACAACTTGCACGCCGTATTTGTTTCCTCAACACTGCCGCGGCCTGTTTGTTTCTTTAATCTCGCTGTTTATATTTCTGCGTCCAAACCTGTCAGTATAACTCCAACTAGAGCAATTAGCGTGAGGGAAAAGCAAATAAAATGTCTGATGAAAGCAAAGCCTGGATCCTGACCTCATTTTGACTGAATCTGCCGCGAGCCAGCAGACAGTCATTTCCAAAGCTGTGAATTCCTCGGTGCCAGACTGGCCTCGCTTTGGATGGATTTACAATGGCTGTTTGTGCTTCAAAACATATCATTATTCTATATTTGCCTCGGTCATGTCAGAATACGCTCAGACCTTTGTTTGAGTAGTTGTTGTTTTGTTTTTTCTCAACTGGTTTTATCATCGCAGAAGACTGAAATTGCAATCACAGTAATGCTTAAATTTGAAAAGCTTATGTATTCCTTAAAGGAAAAGTTCAACATTTTTGGACATACGCTGTTCCCTTTGTTAGGATACGATAAGCTAAGATAAGCTAAAATAAGCTAAGATAAGACAATCCTTTTTTAGTCCCACAGAGGGGAATTTCGTGTTGTTACAGCAGTGGATAGTGCAAACAAGAAGCTACAATAAAAAAGCACACATGCACACACAAAGCAGTAAATGAGCATCAGTAATACAAAACACAAACCAATATATTAAGTAATAGATGACAAGCTCAATGGAGTAATGCTCTCACATAGGCTGAATTTAGAGCTAAAGTCAGCCGCTGACTGCAGGTGTACGATTTTAATAGTTGTACGATAATTTTGCCATCTCTACAATGTAGGAAATTACAAAAAAGTGCCAAAAATGTATGTGTTTATGATTGGTGATGGCTGTAGTTATAGAGCTTGAGGTTTCTCACTATGCTGTGTCCAAGTCAAGTGTTTTTTTTGTTTTTTGTTGTTTTTTCATTTTGCACTGGTAATGTCATTTATAGCCAGAGTCATGGTGGAGTTCCCACCAAAACATAGATGGCGAGCAGCTCCATGGCAGAAAATCCCCTTTTTGTAGAATTAAATAACTAATTAAAACCTAATTTATAAAAACAATCACTTGAACAAACACCAGGGTGAGGAGAACTACCTTCGGTGACAGGAACCATCTTTGGGAAAAATTAATTTGGCGTGTACTTTGAGGTTTTAGTTTATGTCCCATTCACTAACAAGGAGGGGCGGGCTTAATGACCTATACTGCAGACAGACACTAGGGGGCGATCGAGACTGAAATGTTGCACTTTGGGGGAACTTTATAGACAGTCTATAATCAGGACACATAAACAATTATGCCACAAAAGATATGTGGTAAAACAAGTCCCAGTCCACCTCAGCAAGTGGGTTGAGTGATCGGATCACAATGCGTCTTGGTAGTCGTTTAGTCTTGTATTTTTTTGGTGTCTACTTGTGATCAGATAACCTAACACATGTTAATATCAGGTGTAAACAGGCTATAAGATGCTGGCGGCAGCTTTTTTTTACACAATACAGACACGGGAGTTCTATCAACACTGAACTTCTTCTTTACTTTTTTTTTTAACTTTAGTAATCTCTTTTTTCTCTGAGGATATAGAGTAAGAGGGCTGACTAGAGATAAAAACATAAAATACTCAATTAGCCGACACAGTGAGTTTGCCAAATTCATTTACTATCAGTCTGAAACGTACTTCGCCCCGGGGTTGAGTGTGTTAAGTGTGAGTGTGTGAGTGCGTGTGCATCTATTTCTCAGACAGATCATCTACCTCAGTTCCCCTTTACTTCTCCTCTCTCTCTTCCCATCCCCTCATCCATTCAAACAGCCGCTCAGTGTGTTAGTCAGGTTCAAAGTCTGAACTCCATCTCAGGTTTAACCTCCGTCTCTTTGCCAGGAGAAACTCTACACCTGCTCCAGCTCTCCAGAGTCAGGGGAACATCCCGGTGCTGATCCTTCTTCTACGGCCCCCGAGGTGCCACGCTCAGCCTCAGATACTGTATTTATGGGACAGAGCAGATGCAGGGCCCCCACGCCCCCTGCTTCAGGCCTATTGTTTCGGAGGTTTGTGTTGGGAGACTTGTCACCGTGTCGGCTATGTGTTGGTTCAGCGTTGAGTCTCAGGGTGCAGGGAGAGTATAAGAGGTTTTGGATAGACATCCTGGGGCTTCTCGTATTCACAGAGACATCTATCACACAGGTTCAAAGGGCCAAGGAGGATTTTCCTCTGTGGGGTCAGCTTACATTTGTAAAACACTGATGTGCCTGTATAGCTCCTAATAAAGTACTCAAGATTTTTTTCAAATACAAATTTCCAAAGAAACAAACAACTTTAGGAATATTAAAAGATTTTGTATGTAACCTTTGACCAGTATGAAAAGTTTTACTTATTGAAAATGGGTGAACAGATTGTAATGAAACTCAAAAACTAAGATTTTTCCCAACTTTTGCCTCTAGCAGCCTGTGGATTGACTTAAAAAAAGACTGAGGAATGGTTAATATTATGTGCAATATTCATATTTATATCAATCCACTGGCTTTACACCTGTCTACTATCCTTACTGTCTATTAGCAGCTGCTGCTGTCTGCCACCCACTACACTGTAATATATATTTTTATACATAGTACTGTAAATATTTTGTATAATATAGCTTGTATTTTTTTACATTATAGGAATTTAGATTAAATTGTAAATCATTTATCAGCGCTTACATTTGTGTCCTAATTTAACTCTAAAAAAGTGGTAAGGTTTTATTTTCTTTTAACTAGCATGCTCCACGGAGGATGAAACTATTGCAGTTTCTTTATAAATCTGCATTCTCGACGGTCCTTGTGTTCTTGTGAAATGTTATCAGTCGCAGGTCAAGTGCTATTCCAATTTAAAGTCCGTACCATAGAAATAAACCTGCTAATGTTTTCAACATCCATCGTTTCTTCGAATGTTACCGCAAGAGAAGAGGTTGCATAACATTGCGAGAAAAGTCGCACAGCATCAGTCAGTGGAAACGTAAGCTGTGTTCGAAACCATCCCCTCATTCAATCATGCACTAATCACTGTGTAGTGTGTATTAAATAGTGCACTATATAGGTAATAACGAACGAGATTTCGGACATCACGTCGAATTTTTTTCCTCCCGGAAATACAAGGCCGCATTGCATTGTGGTATAGGTGAGTTAAATGTAGGGTACATCGTATGTACTGGTATGTACACTCAGATTTGCTGTGCATTGTGGGTATTTTATAGTGCACTATATAGTGGATGAAATTAACCACTGAGAATTCGAACAGCATTACAGAATGGCAAACACACTATTTAGTGCACTATATCGGTGATAGGGGACAGTTTTCGAACAATTGTGTTTTACCAACATTTTGTAAATGTTGCTCATTTTTTTCGCAATCATCAAATCAAAATTTTTATAATAAAAAAAATGTATACATGCATTTTATGTGTTGTATTAGTCCTTTAAAGGTATTTTATAGAGGTAAAAGGGACTGGATGGGCTGTAATCTGTCAAATATAATCACTATAAATAAAATCAAGTCATTTTTGAAGCAGAAACCTTTCATTGACAAGATAGGAGGTGCAATCACCTTTTGGCTGGCTAAAAAAGTGCATTTATGTGTTATACTGTTGTATTAGTAATTCGCGCGCGCGTTTACAAAAACAAATCATGTCACCTCCGGGGTCCCGTACTTAGTATCTGTAGCTGGCGAAAAAATGTAAACATCCAGAGAGCCCCCCCCCCCCCCCCTGTAATTAGGTGAAATGGTGCGGTCCTGCCTCTAACACCTGCGCATACGGGTCTTGCTAACAGGGAAATACATCCATGGGAGTGTGTCGGTGGAGTTGAATCTAAAGTTAAGGCTTCAAAAAAACATGTCTGGGAAAAAGAAAAGAAAGAAAGAAAGGAGAGAGAAAGGAAAGACAAAATCTTCACAAAAAAAGGTGAGTCACAAAGATGTTGGACATTAAAGTGTTTAGTTCGCTAATATAGCTAATTAGCTAATATCTTCTCAGAAAGCTTTGTTTACATTTTGCTCTTCGTTTAACCGTCATTTAATCAATATAGCCAAACTTTAAGCAAGTCAACCGTTGTGTTGTCGTAACTTTAACTCTATTTTGCACGAAGAAACAACCTGTTGCAAACTTTGTGGCTGTCTAGGTTTTCCCTCTCTACAGTGCAGAAAGACTGCATTTAATCCAGACGTTTTTCTAACAACACACCTGTCATAAAAATAGACGTTTGTTATTATTATCACTATCACATCTAATACTATCATACTTGTTAAAGGTATGGCATCGATGTGAACATACTTTTTAGCAATATATATCACTTGTGTAGCCTAAGAAAGTAGAAGAAATGTGCAAAAAGTCATTTTGAATGGATATTATTATAGGGAAACAAGAACAGTGATTAGCAACATAGTATATACTTTACAATTAGGACAGTATGCAAGTTTGTGTGCATGGACTTTGCAGATGTTGTTCTGTGTGTGTGGGTGTGTTATATTTGTGGTGTGAAAATGATTTTATACATGCTGGGTCAAAAATGACCCCTATATAAGATATTTACACTGTCGGTATACAGCTTTAAAGGAAATATGAACAAAGACAATGTTTCACTTTTTCTCATGTTGGGGTCATTCTTCAAAAAGTCACTGAATTTCATGTTGAAAAAAATTAATAAAGGGGTTTCCATGCTGTTAAACTTAGTGATGGGTAAATTTTGACCCCTAAGACGACATAAGGGTTAACTTGTCATCAACTTTCTCATCCACCTGACAGGTAGGACATATCAAGATGCTGATTAAACAGCATCATTACTACACAGGTGTGCTTTGGGATGGTGTCAAGTAAAGGACACTCTAACATGTGCAGTTTGATCACAAAGCACCATGCTATAGATGTCCCAAGTGTTGAGGGAGCGTTCCATTGGCGTTTGTTTACAAAGGAAACCCGACAGTTTACTAAAAATAAATACTAAATCAGTTGTCCCTGTCTTTTCCTGGTACTAGGAGGACAAAGTACAGATACAGCCTCGTCCTCAGCAGCCCTGTCTCCTCACACACTCCCATCATCGAACCAGCTCCCAACCGAAGAAGGAGGTAAGCAGCACTTTGTCAAACGACATGTCAGTTAGTAGTGAGTGAAATTTTGGTTATGATGTTATTACTGAGCGGTGGAAGCATAACTCCGTTTTTTTACTGAAGTAAAAGTAGAAATACTACAGTCTAAAAATACTCCATTACAAGAAAAAAAATCCTGGATTAAGTAAAAGTTAAGCCTTAAGTAAAAGTTCAAAAGTATCATCAGAAAAATGTACTTAAAAATCAAAAGTAAAAAGTACTCATTATGAGGAATGTTTCCTTTCAAAGCATCGTAACTATAAAAATACTATTTCTATGACCATAACATGTGCTCCTTAGATTATGATGAAATACTGTATGATTGTGTTTGCATGTTAATGGTGTAATTTTTCAATGTGGAGCCAATTTTAGACACTTTGTATACTACTAGATTAGTAGTATAATAGGCTACTGCATTGCATCACATCAAACATATCTATCTATGAATCTATCTAGTAAGTATAAGTGTTAAATAAATGTAGGCCTAGTGAAGTCAAAAACACAATATTTCACAGGTAGAGTCATTTAAAGCTTGTAATGGATTGATTTGGTTCTGGAGGTGTGGGTACAGTTTTTGGACAGGATGTGTGTGGCAGTGAAGCCCAATGTGATATCTTTTCATGAGGACCAAAATCCCAGGTGGCACTTCTAATATCATTGTTGTAAATATAATTGAAATGTATTTTCCAATCAGTCATGTTCTCATGTTTGTCACTGTTTTGGCCGATGCCCAGGTGCTCATGGCTGCCAAGTGCAAGCACCTGTGTGCAGACAATAGGATGATGACTGCATTTCATTTTACGGCCTCGGAGATGAGTCACGAATAACAAGGATCTTAGAAACATTCTGAAATCCCAGAAACGTCCTAAAATCTCAGAAATGTCCTGAAAGCCTAGAAACATCCTAAAATCCTAGAAATGGCCAAAAATCCTAAAAATGGCAGAAAATTCCTGAAAATGTCCTGGCGTCCTAGACATATCCAAAAATTCTAGAAACATTCTCAAGTCTTATACATGTCCTAAAATCCTAGAAATGTCTTAAAATATAAAAAAAAAAATCGAAACATAACGATGTCGTAATGTTTCGATTACGAAACCCAGAAGCATCCTAAAATCCTAGAAATGGCCAAAAATCCTAAAAATGGCAGAAAATTCCTGAAAATGTCCTGACGTCTGAGACATATCCAAAAATTCTAGAAACATTCTCAAGTCTTATACATGTCCTAAAATCCTAGAAATGTCCTAAAATAAAAAAAAAAATCAAATCGAAACATTACGATGTCTTAGAAATATCCTAAAATCCAAAAAAAAGGTGTATGGGGTGGCAGCCACTGGCCCCTGACCGCCTTTCTTTTTGCAACAGTGGCCCCCAATCAAAGCATGTTGAGTCTCCCTGTTCTATATGTGGGCTATTTTGTGCTCCCATGGGGCATGTTTACAGCTTGAGGAGGGAGGGGTGGAGACGTGTAGAAGAGGGCGTTGGAAAAGCAGAGGCGAAACCTTGAATGAGAGATTGGTAGACCTCAGAGCGCACAGACGCTGCAGGCTGGAAGTCTCATCTGACTGCAAATAAACGAGTCATGTTAAATGACAAAAACTTCACTGACGAGGAATAATTTCCGCATTTTCTGACAAAAAGGAGGCCAAGATTATGCGGATAATTTCTGAATCCACTGTGCCATCCCACTGAAGCTCTCCATGTGATGCCACACTTTTGCGCAACAGGTTCCGAGCGTTAAATTTATCGACCCCGATCAATGTAGGAAGAAGAAGCATGCTGTCCCCGTTTTGGCTCTTTGGCACCGAGCAGGAGATCAACTCATGGGATGTAGTGGATGCAGAGTCAGGTTCAACTTTGGCAAGGTGCTCTCCAAAGTCTCGGTGTTTTTTACCATGGTCCTGATCTTCACCTACTTCTTCTACTGCCTCACCGGATTCTGCGATACGGCTCCGAGAACTTTATACAGCCAACAAGTTTCAGACTATGACATTTTGGACGATCATCGCCGCGTTTTGGACGAACTGCGACCGTCGCCGCGTCTCCTCGCTGACGCGCACCGGAACCGCACAGCCTCCGCGGACGCAGAGCAGGTGGACGCGCCGGGACAGCCGCCTCAATACATGTCGGACAGCGCCAAGGAGAGCGCCGAGAGCAACGGCATCCCCGTGTCCAACACTTTCGGGACCAAAAGGTTCCCGCAGGCGATTATAATCGGTGTGAAAAAAGGAGGAACTCGCGCCCTGCTGGAGTTTCTCCGCATCCACCCGGACGTGAGAGCGGTCGGCGCGGAGCCTCACTTCTTCGACAGGTTTTATGATAAAGGACTGGAGTGGTACAGGTAGGCAACACACACACATACAATCTCAGGCTGTTGTTTTAGCCCAGTTTTGGCAGCGAGATAAAAACTGAAGGGCTGTTACATGAATCTTGAGTGAATATGCTGCCATGTTATAAATCAGGTCTAAATTAGGGACTGTTCTTTATGTATGAGAGAAGGGGGTGGCTGGGGTGTGACTTCCTTTTTTTTAAAAAAAATATTTATTTATTTATTTTACCCTTCTTAAAGCTACAAATATTTTCCCTTGAACCTCTTTGAGTGACATGAGGAAAATGCTTTTAGATCTTTAACTTTGATGTTTGAAAGTTAAATATTGGATAAAAAATACTGGAGTTGGAAAAAAGCCTTTTGATTTTTCACTTTTGACGTGCATGCCCATAAGTTCATGCAAGCAGTTTATTTTTGGCCAAATTTACAATGAGACGTAGAATAAAGTGATTAGATGAAATATCACTATATTAGGCTTAGATTTGATTTTTTTTCTTCACAGTAGTGTTTGTCACACATGATGTTTCCTAGGACCGTCGGAATTTGAAAATCCAACGATAATTTCTGCTTTTACAGTTTTTGGCTGTTATAAATGGTGTAATTTTGGCAATCTTTAATCGTCAGTAAAATAAATACAAAATTCAACTGTTTAAAGTTCTATGCCTCTTCTAAGCCACAATGTGGAAAACTTAAGTCCCTCCCTAGTGCTTAAAAATTATTTGTCATGCGATTATTAGTATTAAATAAGACTGTTAACCAATATTTGGAAACGATATGCATTTATAATAAATATTTAAATCTTTCTGTCAATATTTATAATTCAGAATATAACAAACTCCAACACAAAAGTTTGTTTAAACGCCTTCAGCAACAGTTTAATCAAATTGAGACTTTCAACATCATACACAGCAAGTTCCCAGAAACTTAAAAAAAAAAAGTTAAATGAAATTTTACATAAAAAAATGAATAAATAAAAACATCTCCCCAAGGATTTACGAAGTAAAAGTTCCTCCCATTCTGACACTTTCTTTACACTTTTTAATTAATTCATTTTATTGGCGGTCATTAAAACATAACACAGATACAGATAATCGCCAAAGTGCCAAATATCGGCCTGATAATCAGCCAAGCAGATGATCTGTCGACCCCGGCTGACTACACACCGATCATTAACATTACATTTTTGGATTATTTTTCCCATTTATAAGATTCACTGACAACTACTTAAATCTTTACAATACAGCTTTGGATGCCATCCCAGACAGTGCTGCATGATGTATGGCAGGGTGAAGGGTTAGATGAGCCGCAGTGACACCTGTGCAGAAGCGCTGATGTCTCCTGTCAATAGACTGGACAGCCATATACACATGGCGCGCCGATATATTCAGATCAGCCAATACTCTCCCTGCATGCAGCACTGTAGATCAAAAGGCTAGTGGGTCTCTGAGGGGCAGTTTATCATCTTGACAGTCATCTAAACACCATTTATACCCTTCAGCATGACATCCTGCATTAACACTTTCCTCTTATCTGAGTGGAAGTCATGCAGACATCAGTCCGATATGATTTTCACATACGGAGGATTTAAACTTGATTGTCAGGCGTATACTGCAGGCTGCATGTTGAAATGATGTTGCACATAAAATGTTCGTCGACTATTGCCACAGCGACAGCAGCTGATCTGGGGTGACCAGGCTGACCAGAGCTATCATTTTTTTTTTTTTTATCATTTTGAAGGGGATGCAGGGGACAATATTTAAAACATGTCCCCTCCCAATAAAAACATGAAAGTAGCAGAGGACTTTTATTTTGACAAAAATAAAGATACTTACACCTTTAATTGATGCCAAAATGCACAAATTGGTGCATTAAAATCACCAGAATGTCAAAGTGTTTGACAGTCAAAACTGTCTGTTGAAGGACCCCTAGACTCCTTGTCTCATATGTGTCCCCCACAATGTTGAAACAAAACCCAACATAATACTATTTCGTGCTGTTTGAGCATTAAAGGTGCCATAGGGAGAGAGTGAGGTTTGAAACGAGCACTTTGATAGCATGATGGTACTTGAAACTCTAAGGTGTAATTTAATCTTCTCTTGGCTTTTTTTTTTTCATCCCCCGTAGCTGCGTTTTAACTGCAAACATAAGGACACATGGAAACACTTTTACCACTGATAATTTTAGCATGCTGCTAAGCTTCCTCTCTGTTTTTCTCAGCGCACATAAACACATGTATCACATACTTGTGCACGTTAGCAATTTGCTGCCTTCACTGCTCCTCTTTTACTCATCTCTCCTCTGCTGTCTCTGCTGTGATCTGTCTTTCTCCTCACACCCCCTTCTCCCCTTAAATTTCACCTTCTCACCACTTTCTCTTACTCTTTTTCCATCTCTTGTCTAGCTTAACTTCTCCTCGCTCTTCTTTAAGTGTATGTCTTTATATGGAAATACCTGTGGCAGACCTGGTGTTTCCAGGGCATGTTTTATGTGTGTTTCTGTGTGTTTTAATTAGCCTGACTGGTGCTGTAAAGCTGTTATGCTTTAATACCGTAGTTTTGTTGGTGCTGTAACACAGTAGTGACACTAATGTGGTCTCTGAAATTTAGATCAGTCATAATGAGGGCTGCAACTTATAATTAGGGCCCAAAATGGCGTATGCAGACGTGATTCTTTGTTCACTTGACAGCATAAAATTCAAAGACATCCATTCTACAAACATATATGGCAACAAAAAGCTACTAATCCTTAGATTTAAGAAACTGAAGCTGATGCATCAAACTATTAATCTAGTAATCATTTTAGCATTAATCTTCAAAAGCAGAGTACTTAAATACTTTATTGAACAGCAAGGCTTCATAAAACATTTGGCATCCCAACAGAACTTTGTATTGCAGATGCCAAATGTTTAGTGGCATTTATATGGAATCGACAAATGACAGCTGGGCAGGTACTATAGATACAAATCGCAATGATATTTTTTGATACTGTAATGGTTTCCGAAAACACTGTTTTGATTTTTTAAACAAATAGTTTACATGCAAAATTTTTGTGGCAGTAGTTAATTTAGTGTTGTGTTTAAATGCCAGACTGTTAGATCCTTCCGTGTTGTCGACTATCTTCAGCTATTTGGGTCTTGTACTCCAACCTAACAGCACATCACTATCATAAACATACAGAAAACCGCACTACTGAACTGGAACCAAACTGGCAGAGTCATTAAGGGCCCAGCTCTAGCTCCTAAAATTAGACTTTAAAAAATCGCAATATATGTTATCTCAGTATACTGAATTGTAACCCATGTATTGTGATACTTAGTGTATTTTCAGATTCTTCCCAATACACAGCCTCAGTATTTTGTAGGGATAGGTATTTTGACTAACTTTCATATTAAGATAATGTCATTAAATTACAATAATAAAGTATTTAAGTACTCTAAAAAAATCTAACATAAGAATGTAATTCGAAATTGGCCAACAACAGAAAACAGCTGCAGTTTGAAACTCAGTTATTGAACAGCAAGGCTTCATTTAGCCCGTTAAACCATAACTTAAAAGTTAATGTAGGACAAATCCGCAAACTTTCTGTTGCTGCTGTTACATAGTTTATCTGGAGCTGCTCTACTCCCAGATTAACATTTAATAATCCCAACAAATTTACACCGACATTGAAACGGCTCAACTCTGTCATTATACCTGTTAATAACTGTTAGGTATCGTTAGTCGTGTGATGTTAACAGTAAGCCCTGTCACCGTGTGTGCTTGTGGACTCACAAGCAACTCGTCCCTGGTGCAGAGCTCACACTGCCACTGTAGGCGTCTCATGAAAAACAGAGCGAGAGCAACATTTTGGCAAAGAGGCGCTGACCACAGCAACACAATGCATGCAGCTCATATTAGATTTTGTCAAAAATATGTAAAAGTCACGTTCACGTGGGAGGTCAGTTACCCTCTGCGCTGGCCGAACACTGATGTCCAAATCGAGTACGCAAATTCTCATGCCCATCCCTAGTAGTTGTGGATTTTTACTATCGGCTAGAAGTAAACTTAGCTGAAACTAGAGGTGGAGAAGAGTTGGTGAGATTAACGCAACAATAGCAACAGCAGCAACGTGATCCTGGGTGAAATCACCGAAAGATGACTCTCTTGTTGTCACTGAAGCTCAGAAATCGGGTAAAATCTGTTTGCTGTCATCTGCAGTGACCCACAGAGAAGCCGCTAGAAGTTGTGGACTGCGGCAGTGTGTGTGTGTGTGTGTGTGTGTGTGTGTGTGTGTGTGTGTGTGTGTGTGTGAGTGTGTGTGTCTGTGACAGCAAAAACTCAGCCATGTGGAACAAGCAAGCCCTCCTCAACTGACTGTCAGTGAACGGCAGGTCAACTTACTGTCACATCTGGAAGCCAACACTGCACACACACTCTCACACACACACACACACACACACACACACACACACACACACACACACATTTTTCCATCTGATTCAAGGCTGCCGTGTGTGACAGATTTTGAAAAGCAACCCTGAGCTTTGACATGTTATCTTGCTGAAGTTCCCTGCTTCGTCTGCAGCTCCCAGGTCAACAGGATCATATTTCCATGATACATATGTGCATAAATATTTAACTGGATCATTAATTTAATCTCAGTATAGAACCAGTACATTGTCTTATTACTTTATTGACTGTACCTTTCAGACACTTTTGACCTTTGAGTGCTAGTATTTTAAGCCCAAATCAATAAAAAAACTTGCCTCCAAATCAGTAGATTAATCATTTTGCAGGCAACTTATAATAAGAAATAAAAGCCTTGCAAGACACACATGGTTTCACATTATCTGACAGTGAGCGGTGCATTGTGATACCCCGCCTGTCCTCTTTTCTTGGATGGAGAAATAAGCATGAACTGTTGGTGATTTTAGCAGATGGATGAGAGTCGTGTACGGTCATATATTGCAGTCAGATATTGCCAATGCTGGAGTCACTTCACAGACGCAGCAGCAGTGCCGTGTTGTTCCAGCAGCATTGTCTTCTGTGAGACAAACTTAGACCTCATTCATGTGTGTTTTCCATTGCTTTTATCTTGAGTGATCCAGTCAGTCTCCGCCCAGCCCGTCTCTCCGTCCCTCCTTTGCATGTGTGCATACGAGCCCATTACGGGAATGGAAAAGCCACAAATAGTGCATTCTGAATGAAGCAAAGATTTAATGAATTTCTGTGTTGTTTTATGGCTTTATGGCGACTTCATGGAGTGATGGGTTTCATATGAGACTTGAGAGCCACCACAGAAAACTGAAAAACCTCAGCTTTCTGTGGGACAATGGTTGTGATTGTCATGGCTTTGTCACCGTGACGTGGCCTGGAGTTGTAATTCATAGACGGAGCTTTTCTTTGTTGTATCTTCAGTTTGTTTATGACGTTAAAATTAGAATATTTGTTGTTGTCTCGCAGCAGACGGAGATGAACACTGTAAAACAGCTTTAGATCCAAAATAACATCCTAGAAAATGAACTGGTCTTTATATATTTTTTTGAAAAGATGCATTTATTAATTTCTATATGAGGAAAAACACCAGCCCACAAGTTCCATCAATACTTTGAAAGCTTGTCAATTGGCTGACCTACAGTCTTGACACCAAAGGCCATACACGATCGGATTGCTATTAAAATGTAGTATAAATCCTTTAAGGGCAGCAGCACGAGGGCGAGGAGAAATGACAGCACTGCTGAAAATTACATCCTTAAGAAGACATTGATTTTTGCAAACAGCATATGAAGTGATGACAACAGGTGAAAATAAAATGGGATTATGCCTTATGTCTTTTGGATGATGTATGGGTCATTTTATGATATGCTTCTTTTCAGTCCTGTTTTTCTAGAATTTACGTCTATATGTTACTTAACTGCCTTCTTAACTACATGGTTGTAGCAAAGTAATCACAGGCTGGGTTATATTCGGAGATGTTTCTTTTAGGTAACATCACATTCATGTACACTGGGTTTGCTTCCAGACTCTGATGTTTAGGCAACAAAAGCACTTTGGTTAAAGGTCCAGTGTGTAGGATTTGGGGGAAATATTGGCCGAAATGGAATATAATATAATTATTATGCTTTCTTTAGTGCGCAATCAACTAAAAATAAGAATTATGATGTTTTCGTTTTTTGAAAATGAGCCATTTATATAAACGTAGGGAGCGGGTCCTCATATATCATCATATTGAAACACCATGTTTCTACAGTAGCTCAGAATGGACAAACCGAACTCTGGCTTTAGGTCAATTAGTATTTTTACATGTTTTCGGCCACCATAGTTAGAACCCCCTCACATGACATGCAGCATCTAACGTCAAAATGCTTTATTCAGTGTTATATTGTACGATTTTACAGAGAGGAAGAGACCCTCTCTGTAAAAACATCCTAAACACTGAACACTGAAGGAAATCTAACGAAGGTTCAGCTGGATGAAATCTGCATTTCTCACCAATAGATGTCACTAAATCTCATCATATCCTACATGCGGTTCTGTTAAAGTTAGGAAAGATCAAGATTTCAGTTACATTTGAATAAAAAACATAATAAAGAAGACTCGTGTCTTGAGTTTAGGCAATAAAGGCGCTTATGTTAAGGTTAGGGAAAGATTGTGGTTTTGGTTAAATATTAATAAAAAAATAATAATGCTGTAGTCACTATGAGTGCTTACTTTGTTGGAAAACTAAACTACTGAAAAATGTTTTCAGTGAACATTTTTTTGATAGGTTCAGTAGCAGCATTTTTGCGATACCTTAATCAGCAATGTTTCCTCATTATATCAATAGAAAACATTTGCTCATTATTTTCCCTCAAAATGTGCTTAATGTTTCATAGTAGTTGTATATAATCATAATTTTCAGGAGACAGGGCTGTTCTTTTCAAAACATATCAAGTTAGGTCAGTTTTGTTAAATGATAAAGGCCATGATCTTCCAAAAATAATAGTCATTTTCATTCTTTTACTCGCCTATAAATCCAGTTCTGACTTTTTTTAAAATTTGCTTTTGGATTCTGTTACAAAATATGATAGTAATTTGGAGAATTGACTTTTTTTATTTTTATTTTTTTTTAAACACCACAATTTCTCATTTTAGGATTTCCAAACATCAAAACACCTTTTCAGCTCTTGCATATTGGATGACAGTAATAATTCTGTTGTTGGTTGATGATTTCATTATTGTTCTCTGTTTATGAATATAAATTAATTTATTGATAATGATATTGATTGATACTCAAAAATCCAAAATATTACTTTTAATATCTGTAGAGTTACACAATGATGGAGTAAAACAAAATAGTTTTATATCCATCGTGAGCTGTTAAGATTTGCTGTCCTTTGTATGTTGGGTTTTCTGGGAGGTGAGATTCAAACATTTACCATGTCCGTCTGGATATCTGACAGATGAAATGGTAAAACTCGACTCTAACGCCCAATGGTGTAACGTTTTCCAGAGCGAGGGTGATTTTCCCAACACCTCGTTCTGGGTCCAGCCCCGAGGCCATTAGTGATAGAGTCTGAACATGACTGATTGGTGTAACAGACCAGGAAGTGGTCTCTGTAGTGCTGAGTTGTATTGAGTTTTAATGGTAGTGGGTTTTGGCTGGAGTTGGGTCTAGGTGGTGTTAAAAGGTTTGAAAAGGCCCACACTCACACCCCATATGGTGGGAATTATAATAATTTGAGGCACGTTGTGGTGCTTTTTGGGGCGCCTGTAAAATCTTTGAGTCGTTTTAGTTCAGGACTGCAGTGTGTCAGTTGGCCAACATGAAATGTTTCAGATACTTGGGAGTCATGCTCAGTTGCACACGACAAAAGAGGTAGAAAACTGATGGGAGTAACCCTTGGAAATACAATATTACATCTAGGACATAAAAAAATATTTTTAAAAAAATGTTTTTTATCGCACATAGTAAAAATGACATGACTGGAATAGATCTACATCTAAAGAACGAGTCGGAGTCTGATTCTCATAACGACCAAAGGAAACGCAAGTTTAAATGTTCTTTTTAGCATCAAGTCAATGTCTGTGCGAGGACTGGGTATCAAACTCCAGTATTTTTGGGGCAAAAATTGTGTCACCTGAATCAAGTATCAGATACTGTAAAGTACTAATGAAAAATAGCTGTCAGATTAACAATCTTGTTTGCTTATTCTTTTATTAGGAATATTTGTAGTGTCTATTTCTACGAAACATTATCGTTGATCCCAATAATAATTGCTTTTAGCTACATGCTAATGTCAGCAAGCTAACAATGACAATAGTAGTAAACACAAAATACAGCTGAGGCTTATTAGTTTCAGTCTAATTAAACTTTTGACCTGATGATGGCACTAAATGAAACATTAAGGAATCAACAAAGTTATTTTTAAATGTATCATTAAATGAGCATTAATGTCTGCACCAAATTTCACAGCAAACAATCCAGTAGTTGTTGAGATATTTAGTCTCAACCAAAGTGGTGTACAGAAATAATAATTAAAAAAACAAACAAACAAAAAGAAAAATGGGGGTAGTACAAAAAACAATCATTAAAAAGTATTGTTTGGGTATCGGCACGGGGGATAGAACATTTCAAAACCCATCTCATCAGTACTTTTACCCTGTTAAGTGTCACAGCTACATCCATCTGCGAAATACTGAAGCCATCACTGAATTTCCCAGCAAGCATCACCGACATCCTGTTAAGTCATCTAATTATGACGCTCATGTGCCACGCGGTCAGTAATTAGCCATTGACTAATGAAAAGTATTTCATTTTTTTATAGAAAAGCCCACACGGATACACATGTGCATGATTTTACCCTATACCTACACCCCCACCTCACACACACACACACACACACACACACATTCAAACTCATTGCCATGGTATCCTGCTGTAAACCACCAAAGATGAAAATGTAAAAACTGCAGTCTCTGTGGGAGTATAGCACTTCAGCTAACCTCCTGTTGAGAAAACCCTCCATTACTGCATCATTATTCAGAGGGGAAAAAAATAATCTGATAACAGTGTTTTTAAAATCCGTGGGTGGCGGCAGTCTTTCTGCCAGTCATGTGGTTTCCCAAAAGGGGTCTAACCATCCACTTCCTCTCTCCGCCAGTGGAGACAGGACCTCCAGGCTCTCACCTCCAGGCATCAAGTGTTTAGTCTGTTTGTTGAATATGTGGCTCTTACACACACTGTGTTGTTGCCGAGTGTCAAACCCATCCACAGTTTGTTTTGTACACGTTAATTTGTGTGTCTTTCCATATTTGGCGTCCATGGCACTTTGAGGCTTCGCCGCTTGCTCAGGTTTCTGTTTAGACAAAGAGCATGTAGACAGCATGGCGGCATTCGCCCTTAGTATCCAACAGACAATGATGACTCCTCTTGTGTGTGCACTGTGCAGTCTTTGTCACATCGACAGTGTTGGTGACATCGCCTGATAGTGAAACTTCATGCTTTTATCATTGAAGTCCACCCAGGTTATACACAAAGCAAAGATTTGACATTTTAGGAAATGCACTTTTTATCTTGTTTGTGTAATCTATCTAAAAACCAGTGTGAAAAAATGGCAAGTTTCACTTTTACTGAGGGATACGTCTTGTTGTCATTGTTGACCGTGGAGGATTCAAGAACTTAAAGCTCCAAACATTAGATATGTTAATTTATAAGCTTTGTTACCTTTGGACAGTGCCAGACTAGCTGTTTCCTTGTTTCAGCTTCATAAGTAAACAGACGGAAAGTCAATCTTCAATCTTCTCTTCGAACTCCAGGCAAGAAAACAAGCGTGTACTTCCCAAAAACTTGAACTATTCTTATAAACTGCTCTATTTGTTGACATGACGACATAATGTAACACATGTATGCAACTTATAATAACTCAGTGCTGACTTTTGATTTCACACGGGACATGATTCCCGATCTCTTGGGTCAAAGTCCCGTTTGTTTGACCCATCCAGCACCCCAATATTTCTAATGCAGACTAGGGTTTGATACCAAAACTGTTTTGGTGTATGACTTTTGTTATAATTATTTATTATTGTTGTTGGTTTAGTTTTTATTGGTTATGTGAATGTGTTATGTGAATTTGTAAACAGTGTTTTGTATTAATTCATCTTTATATCTCTAAGTGGACCATAATCTGTTTAAAAGTTCAAATTGGCCTTTGCAATTAAAAAAAAAACCATTCTTTCTTTCCGGCTTTTTGGGCTTTATTTTGGAAAAAAAAATATTGGTTGAGGCACTGTTTAGGCATTGGTAGCATTTTAAAAGTATAATTTTTGCCCCAGTACCCAACCCTACTTGTCAGAGGACAGCCTGTTGCGCATAGATCGTGTGATTAAGTGGGTTAGACACAAATTATAGTGCATTACTTTCTGTAAGTATGAACAGTGAATGAGAACAGCCTGGTTTCATCCAGGCATGAAGGCGTAAATCGAGGTTCCCACACTCGTCCTTTCAGCCTGACGGGCCGTCTGTGACCCCGAGGCTCCTCCTGTCACCCTCTGAGCACAGCAGCACTGCTGGAAAAGGTTTTTTCTTCAGTTTGTTGTTTACTCGCGTTCACATTTTTTACGACCTTGATTTTCCGCTGCCTCGTTAATTGGGCTTTAGCTCTGAAAGTGTTTGGATGTTTGGATCTTCCAGAGCTGAAGTCTCCTTCAGCAAGTCACTGCTTAGTTTTGATGGTCCGGTAAATGAATATAATAACCCATGGGCATTAAGATCTCTATTTGTTTTTAGAAAAATGACATGATTAGATTTTTTGCTATATTTTAGTCCAAAGTCAGCTCTACTTTCTGTGCAGACAGCCTTTTGTTCGGGGCGCAACAGGGGATGTAGCTGCAGCACTTCAGCAGGAGAACCCATAATCTCAGGGGCAGGAAGTCTTTTGGCCACATCCTTGTTGCCAGGGTTAGTATTTAATCTTCTCATCCAGACTGCCTAGAAGATATCAGTGGTGTAATCAGCGGTGTAGCACTTCAGGGAGGAGAAGTGCTACATCCTTAAAGCAGCAGGGAGTTCCAGACTAATGTGGATTGTCAGCAGTGCTGTCCAGTACCGGGCTAAATAGAAAACATCTTTGTGCTCTGAGTTTTTTTTTGCACCACAGTAGACTGAAAAGCATTTTTTTCCCCTTATGAAAGAGCTGTATTTGTACAACAAAATAGATTTACATGCATGAGAAAATCGACAAGATATGAATCATCCCTGATCTGTTTGCAGTTTCTCCTCACACCACACACAGGAGCAGATTTATGATAGAAAATGGCTATTATTGATTCTCTGATAATGAGACAGATTGTGATGAGGGAGATAGGGACCTGAGGAGAGAGGAGGGGGGCGAAAGAGCCGCAACTCATTAACTATTCATGAGTATGGAAAGACAACTTATGGTCAATTACTGAAGTGACACTTCACTGAAGGAGTGAAGGACAAATCGAGAGGAGTATGGATGAGAGAGGAGAGGACGGGGAGCGAGACGAGCGCTCAGTTTCTCATCAGTAAACACTGACACCTCTGCGCACACGTGTGTGTGTGTGTGTGTGTGTGTGTGTGTGTGTGTGTGTGTGTGTGTGTGTGTGTGCGTGCGTGTGTGTGTGCGTGTGTGTGCACACTTACACATGCACACACACAGAACAATCTGTCATATAGAGACAGACGTATTGATTGGACACAGATAAACAGGGACAGACAGGCAGCAATAGGCCATTTGCAGGTCTTGTCGTTGGATAATAATCAATTAATGGTCTTTATTATGGGGATCATTTAATGGGGGTGGATTGAAATGGCTTAACTTTAAGTAAAGGGGGAAATTTGAAACGTACACAGGAACAAGAAGTCTTTTTTTTCTCCTTCACATCCATGGTCATGGACTCTTCATGTGAGAACAAATACTTTTTTATCATAAAAGAACTACAGAAATGTCCTTAATAGTTGCCGCACACTAAAAATGATCAGTTTAACATGCAGTTTTACCTTTTGTTTCCCCTTAAATAACTTTTTAAACATATTACACACTGCCTGACAGCATCATATTTGTGTTGTGTATGACCTTGTTCCAGCTCTTCATTAACACTTACTGAAATATTCACACATCAAGTTTTTTATGACTTCAACAGTCAATCAGATTGAAATTATTCCAGATGGCTCTTGCATCGATTTATACATATTTACTCAAAACATAATGTTGTTGTCTTTGCAATTGTCATAGTAATAGTTGTTAATAGCATAATGTGACAAGAAACTTACTTAAAAATGAGTTTAACAAAGAGGGAGGATTATAAGAAAAATATCCAAAATTAGGGAAAATGTCCCAAAAATTAAGTTTTTAATAACAATAATTTCAAATCTAAAATTCTGTCACAAAAAAATATATAATTAAATACAAAAAATAAATACAGATTTTTTTCCAGCACTTTTTAGGTAATTTTTTGTTTGTTTATGTTTTTTTTTACTTTTTAATTACTTTAATATTATTTTTTCCTTATTTTAAGGTAATTTTCTTTTAGCTTTTTTCAAATCATTTTTTGCTTGTTGCCTTCTCCCCATGTTTTTGAAAGAAATTAAACCAATTTGCTCAGGTTTAAAAGGGTTAAAGGATTTTTACGTACAGTTAGAGTGCCTCGGATGCTTCTCGTACTGCCAGCCTATACTACGGACCACCATCACCATCATCTAGTGTCTTGATCCAGAGAAGCACTCCCTCTTTTCTGGCTTTTATTGTTAATTTGTCAACTTAAAAGCTGACAGCTGTTCCTTTTGTATCAACATCTACAAGCTAACACTGGGTGTAATAGAGTGTTACGTTATGAATACTACAATTTGCTTTTTATTTGTCATTTAATAAGCGTTTAACCACAGACAATCTAGACCAACAGCCAAAATTCAAATATAATTTCCTTTGGACGACCATTGTTGATCTGCATTCCTGAAAGGCCTTCTGTCATTGCAGACTTCCAGTCTGAAACAAATAAAGCACACCGGCTCCGTCACTTGTTTATTTTATAGGACGCCACATTAAAGCTCTTGAGTAACAACTAAGATGTGTTAAGTAAATCAACTGCAGAGAAGTCATTTGCTGTGTCAAACATCGCTCATCATCTGCTTGTCATGCAAAACAATTTGTGTCTGAAATCCACCACAGCTTTGCCTCCCGCAGTCCGTCAAATATGGACGCAAGAACAAACGCCAGATCTGTTGAACTCCATCCTCCCCACAATGCCTGTTGGCCAGATAGCACTGAAAGTTTACAGGTCAGCAGATGCAGTAAAAAAGCGAATAAACAAAGAAATACGCAATGTAAGAAGCTTTCTCTATTAATTAGTGATTATTGGTTTGTATTATAGAATAACATTCGTTATATTACTATGCAAAATTTGTCTCTGAGTTTTAGTAGCACATAATTCAGCACACGTCTTTTCACTGCAGCGTTGTGGCCAGCATCTCTCCTCCTTGCAGCCATATGTTTAACACACTAGCTGAGCTCAGCAGCTTGCCATCCTGGTTTCACTTCCTGACTTAGGTCTGTTTGGTCTGTTTGGGTCCTTGTAGGAACCCGTAGGGGAGGTGAGGGTGGTGAAGGGGGGCACTTTGCTCTTGCAGGAAGTGAAACCAGGATGGCAAGCTGCTGAGCTCAGCTAGTGTGTTAAACATATGGTTGCTGTTAAGTGGTTCTTGAGGCTTTGTGGTTTTGACTCATCAGGCCCGTATGAGTGGATGGTCCTGTTGTGCAGGCCTCGGTGAGGCTCAGATGGGCTGTCTGAGGCCCCGGCACATAAACACACTGCAGTGTATGGACCTTTAATCACACAGATTTTGGGGTGCTTTAATGTTGAGTGTATACAATGTGTTTACGTTATCTCTTGATGTTGTTTTCACTGAAGGCAGTTCGTACCCCACATGTGATTAAATTGGCACGGTGCGATTTTACAAAATGTAAAGCTATAATGGAGCTTTTTTTATAAGGTTGCATGAGTCAATTTTTTTTCAGAATAATATTTGGTTAAACATCTAAGTGTAATGTAAAGGGGTGACTCATGGCTCTGCAGTGTTTTAGTGTTTTTTATCTCAGTGGTTCTAAATTTTTTTCAATAATCTATGTCTGTGATGTAATGTAAAAAATTTTGTCAGCAAAGTACCCGCCGACCAGTGTAAAACATTTCTTTTCTTTAAAAAGTTATTTTTTGCCTTTACTTGATAGGACAGCTTAAGTGTGAAAGTGGGAGAGAGAGGGGATGACATGCAGCAAAGCGCTGAGGCTGGACTCGAACTCGCGGCAGTGTAAAACACACAGTGAACAAACTTGAACATGATGCGTTTGTTGCTGCAGTTGATGCAGTAGTTAACAGTTGCAAATTAAATAGGAATATAGAATATAAAATGTGATTAATTGAACCTTTTTATGTATTTTTTTTATTACTGTTTGATCATTTTAGAAATTATGCATATTTTAAGAATTGCGCATTACTGTTATTGTTTAAATTATTTGAATTAACATTAAAAAAAAAAAAATCTCATGTACCTCATGCAGTGTTACCCTAGGGGTAACAAAACACTGTTTTGGCTCATTGTTTTGGTTTTAAGCCTCACTGTTGTCATTAGCACTGCTTCAAGGTGTAGCAGGCAGCAGTTTTCAGTGAAAAACCTCTGATAAACCAACGGTGCACTATCTGCCACTAACGGCAGACTGAAATATTAACAACAAGCTAGTGGAAATAGTTGAGCATTTAGCAGCTGAAGAGTCAAATATTTCCCAGAGGATTAGTGGAGACCGAAACCACACCTAAAACGAGAGCGAATATTGGATTTATATTTATCAGATAGATTCTTATCAGAAAACAGAAATACTTCGATCTGGGGGGAAATCTGTGACATTTACAGTTGCTTTTCTGTATATAGGCACAGAGAAAAGATAAGAAAATAGAAATTAGTATTATGCAAGAAAAAGTGCATTATGCTACAAAATAAAACATTATGTATACACATAAATATTAAAAAAGAAATATAAGACATAAATGAAATATGTACAAATGTGTGCATCATACTACAACTGCGCAAAATAGAAATACATTGAATTTGTACATTGAATATTATACAGTTTTGCAGTTGAGCCAGTCGAGTTGAAAAAATAATTAAATTATGGGTTATATTTAGTGCTGATAGGTAAAATAAATCCAAACACAACTCCAAATGGAAGCTTACTTCGTTGTGTGTCTGCTGGATGTGTTTAGGTAACTTTGTTAACATTTTAGTAACATCAACTTTATTTGGTTATGGTAATATGTCAACGTTGTGTTTACAGCTTGTTCAACTGCCCCAAATAGCTAAAATTGATTAATATTTCTTTATAAAGTACAAAATATGTGGAATCAGTTAGATACACTGTATATCAGTGTTAAACACTTTACACCATTACGGCTTTTAGAGAGGAATCAGAATTTCCTGTCTGACCAGTTCCTTTTTCTCATGCAGGAACCTGATGCCGCGGACGCTGGACGGCCAGATCACCATGGAGAAGACCCCCAGCTACTTTGTCACAAAGGAGGCTCCCAGCCGTGTCTGCACTATGAACTGCCAAACCAAGCTCATTGTGGTGGTCAGGGATCCTGTGACGCGGGCCGTGTCTGACTACACCCAGACACTCTCCAAGAACCCAGGCCTTCCATCCTTCCAGAGCCTGGCTTTAAAAAACTCCACCACAGGTCTGATTGACACCACGTGGAGCGCAGTGCGCATCGGCCTCTACGCCAAACATCTGGAGAACTGGCTCCAGCACTTCCCCTTGTCTCATTTTTTGTTTGTTAGCGGCGAGCGGCTGGTGTCTGATCCAGCCGGGGAGATGGGCCGGGTTCAGGATTTCCTGGGTCTGAAAAGGGTTGTTTCGGACAAGCACTTCTACTTCAACCAAACCAAAGGTTTTCCCTGCTTGAAGAAGCCCGAGGGGAGCAGCAGACCTCGTTGCCTCGGAAAGTCTAAGGGCAGACCGCATCCCCAAATCCCCTCCGAGGTCCTGCAGAGGCTCAGAGACTTCTACAAACCCTTCAACCACCGTTTCTACCAGATGAGTGGACAAGACTTTGGCTGGGACTGAGAGAGGAGATTCCTGTCAGATAAAAGCCAGTTTGACTTTTTAATGCTCCACAGGACTAGCGTTCTCAGGGACGGGGTAGAGGAATACAAAGTCCACAAGCTGAACTCAGTGGACTCGACATGACATGCAGCACATGAACAGTTTTGTCGTAGAGAAGAAGCTGGCATGAACACAGTGCTGCCAATATGCAAGTTACATAAATGGCTTAGTTATCAAACCAGTGATACTCAATTTATGGCCCACAGGCCAAATCTGGCCCCTGACAGGGTGCCACGTGGCTTGGACCCCCTCCAACCATTCACAGTAAAAATAAAGTGATTCACACTGGGAATTGTTTTTGTACTTTTAGTACACGTAACGGTGCCAGAGTGCATAAAACAGCATCAAAAATAGAGCTTGTTTATAAAAAAATGCCAGTGGAGGATCCCCCAACAGAGGTTTTAGCTAAGCCCCTAATGTCCTAAAATCCTAGAAATGTACTAAAATCTGAGAACTGCACTAAAATCCTGGAAATGTCCTAAAATCCAAGAAATGTCTGAAAATCCTAGAAGCGTCCTAAAATCCAATAACTGTCATCAAATCCTCAAACATCTTAAAATCTGAGAAACATCCTAAAATCTGACAACCATGCTAAATTCCTAGAAATGTCCTAAAATCCCTGAAACATATTATAATCTTAGAAATGCCCTAAAATCCGAGAAGCATGTATAGGGTTGCTGCGACTGGCCCCTTACCTCCTGTCATTTTGCAAAAGTGGCCCCCAAGCAAAGCAAGTTGAGTATTGCTGCATTAAACCGTTCTCTTGCTTGTATTTTAATGTTACACAAAAGTTAGAAGCAAAGTACGCACCAAAGGGAAAGGAAAAAAACATTGCCTTTTATTGTCATTTTTGACTTTTGTTTATAGAAATAAGCTGATATTTATAGTTTCTGTTGATTTGAAATACAACAGTTACAGATTTCTTTTTATGAAAGAAATGTATTTATTACACGACAAGGCAAGACATAAAACTGTTTTCATTGACTGGACTTTGGAGGAAAATATGTCAAACTCCACGATGAACCACTATGTCTTTTTTAATTGTAAGCAGTGTTACTTTAACTGCATTTCTATTTTCAGAACATTTGCTGTTTCCAAATGTCCTTTGAAATGCTACATGTCTTAGTTTGATGTTGCAGGGTATTTCTGTGCACATTGCAGTTGACATACCAATGATACCTCATCTGTAAATATTAAATGTGTTGCAATGATCAGAAAACCACACAATCCATTTGTAGATATTTCTCCACTCAAAGCCATGCACATTTCAACTGCCTTTGACAGAACCAACTGTACCCGCTCTTACAAACTAAAAATAAATGACTGTTTTATTCTGTAATTATATTAAACCATTTAAAACTCCACTATGTAAAGTCCACATAGGACAGCGGTGTATAAAACCTTAATTCTGATTCTTTGTGTTGTGAAGTAAAGTTTTATCTGACATGACATCTGCAGTTTCATCCTTTTTCATTTCATGTGTTTCTGCAAAGCAAACTGAGGATGTTTGAAGACTGCCAGAATAATGATATATGTCTGGCCCTCAAAGTAAACCTCATCCAATAAATGTAATACCGCTGCTAAAACCTACGCCTATTCTAATACTTGTGGGTTAGTAATATATTTGTGGAAGGATCAATATCACCAATAAACCATAATACATCCGTGCAATAAACCCCTTCAAACATAGCTTAGCAGCCGTAGCTGGCATGGCAAACCTGTCAGACTTTGGTTTTCAGCTCATGTTGAAGCGATGTACTTGGGGCCGTAGTAAGAAAGATACTGTGCATTGACAGAGATTGAATTGTGGTGACTCTATTCTTTAGACTTTCCAAAAGCGAAACCACCAGAGCAAAAGTGTGAAAAATGGATGAAACAGGTGTTATTTTCAATAACATACTTTGCGGAGCATATCTAAAAAACATTTTATGGGAATAAACTCCTCATTATTATGAGAATAAAGTCCCAACCAACCATAGTCCCCAGTTGCCAAGGAGACTGACCATGCTCTCGCCCGTTTTATAGTTCGCTAGCTAACTATAAACATATTTGTTTAACACCATAATATAATATCCCCTTTTTCATAAAAATACGACTCTATTCTTGTAAAATTACGACTTTATTCTCGTAATATAACAAGTTTATTCTCATAATAGTTCAACTTTCTTCTCAAAATAATACAAATTTTTTCTCATAATATTCTCACTTTATTCTCGAAATTACAACTTAATTCTCATGATATAATGACTTTATTCTCAAAATCGAACTTTTTATTTTTTTTCACATAGCCCGAATCCTCTGTTGTTATTCACAATGCAACCCTATAGGAAAAAGTATTTTTGGACCCCCATGCATCACATGACGAATCTGGAAGTTGTAATTTGATGGTTTGGCCATTATGTCGAATTGGCCTCTCTGTTCTTGGGGGCTTGTTCGAGAACGGAAAGCTTAACTAAAGGGGCTTAGGCTTATTTAATGGTCAGTTCTTCCATGGTAACCCTGTTAATGCTTCCACAACCAAAGCGTCTCTCTCTCTTTCTGCCCTTGCCTTGCTGTTTCCCACTCTTTCCCCGCACTTTATTTATGCTCTCAAACTTAAACTATAAGTCTCGCTCTTCCCTTTCTTCCTCTCTCACACTGCTTTTCCCTCTCGCCACTTCCACACAGTGAGACCACATGTACAGTCTGAGGCCTGCGTGCTGCTGTGGCCTTTAATTATGAAAGATGTCAGCTCACTCAGAAAGCCCTCCCTCCTTCCTCTCTGGGCTTAGAATTAGCAGCAGAGCTTTTCTCTTTCATCGTACACTGTCCTGAAAAAAAAAAAAAAAACCATCTGCACTGGTGGAGCGACCAAAAAAAGAGCCCGCTTAAGATCTGACAAATACACTGCGCTGCAGATGTTAACAATGCATGGATTTATGCTTGTATTCAATGATTAAACCAAAAATATTCAATCACAACTATTAAAATTGAGCTTTGTTTGTGGAAACATCAGTGGTTGCTTGCATTAGCATGCTTGTGCGTGCATTTGTGCAAGTTTGCATGCACACACACCCCTCGCTTTGGCTCTTTCCATACATCTTGCCTCCTCTAATTCCAGTCAGTATGTCTGTCACATTCCCCCTCTGTTTTATATGTCTGGCATTAGTTTTTAGTGGGCCTCGCTAAAATTTAAATGTGCTTGGCTCACTTCATCTGTGCCAACTTTTATTACTCTGCATTACCAGTCATAGTGATAGCTGCCTTTTCGCTGTGCCAGCCCAGCAGCAGGCATTAAAGATAACTGATTTCCCATTCTGCCATCTGCGAAAGACGTTAGGATCAGTGTTCGCGGGACCAGCCCAGTCGTTAAGTTTCATTAAATCAGCAGGAGATTCGGCATAATCTATGGATGTCACTAAACAGAAAGAAAAAAAAATGGAGGAATGCACTGTAAAATCTAAGAGTTGATTTTACTTAAAATAATCTAGAAAACCACTATCGTTGAAAAATGTGAGTAAATCTAACTATTAATCCTAATATATGTTAACTTAATATCTAATTGTTACATTTATTTAAAACTTAGTTATATTTACTTGATTTTGTGAAGTTGTTGCAACTTAAAATGACCAGTTTAATTCAATCAGTCAAGTTTCAGCAACATTTTAAACATGTGACTAAAACAGAACTCACAGATCTCCAAACTTCATCTTTTGCAAAATCTTCTTTGTCATGATCAACGTGGTTTACTGAAGTTGCCAACAAGAGTATTCCACGTCATTTTTAAGTTGCAACAACTTCACAGCATGAAGTAAATACAGCTAAAGTTCGAGTAATCTTAATAATTAGATTTAAAGTAAACAGAAATTAAGATTAATAGTTATATGTAGTTTACTTTTTCAGTCGGTTTCCAATATTATTTTAAGTACAATCCACTTGTCAGATTTTACAGTGTGATTGAGAATATGTTCCCTAAAAGCCAGTGAGACGTGAAGATGTACACTGGAGTCCATGAAAATGAGCTCATGTTATTAACCGTAACTCTGTGATCTAAGCAAACAAGCCTCAGTATTCACTTCGGTTTCTGTTTGCACACATCAGTCTGTGAGCTCATGAACAGCCTACCTCCACTCGTGGTTCCCCAAAGAATCTGCAGACACCGCCAGCACTTTGTCATTTTTTATGACTCTGTCATCAATATTTTAGGTGTACGGCAATTCACAAAATTCACGATTTGATTTGATTCAGTAGAGTACGGTGGTGTCACGGTTCCAGACATTCTCGCCGCAGCTGTCTGAGTGTTTTACGTTTCAATTTATCCACATTTATTTGAAGATTTAACTTTAGTCTGGAATAATATTTCAGATTTGAGAAGAAAACAATAGATTGAATCACTCTGATGTAGTGCTAGCAATCACTTGGGTAAACAACTGGCAATAGCTTTGAATTGCAGAGATATATAAAAATGACTGACTTATCTATTCCTGTTGTCATTTTCAGCAGTATTGATAAAAATGGTGGTCAGACCTATCTGGTATTTCTGCTGTGCTTATTTTCTGCACCTTGTGACGCAGCAGCAGGCTGAAGCCCGAAGCTAAAAACTGACGCCCGACACTTGTTGCTGCTGAAGGATGTGACGTGCTTTACAAAAGTTATAGCTCGCCTTAACTTTTTCCAGCGCTCCAATGACGCATCAACCAATCATATGTTTATATTTCTACCTGTGGTGTTTTGTTATTTAGATAGTTAACCGATGCAATAGCTATGTGTGTGTTGATGCGAAATGTGATGTTTAAAAGGGGCTCAGACATTGATCATACAAACTTTAGATGACATTCATTCGAGGTGTTTTGTGATAAATACTCACATAAGCTTGTGACAACGTAACTATGTCAACAAGTGCTTGAGCAACACTTCAACAGCGACTCAGCGATGATGTAGCTGTTTATGCTGTTGCTGTTTCGCTCGTAGTGTGGACACAGCATTACTGTTGCAGTTGAAGGATTAGAGAAGGTAATAAAAAAGTAGAATATGACTTATCCTTTAAGGTTTAGTGTCAATTCCTTTTCACATTGAGCCGAACCCTGGATGCAACCAGCTGAAGTCGAAAAGAGGCTCAACACTTACACCAAATCCAGATGATAGAAAGACAATATATATTCCTCTGTGTTTGTTTGAAATACAAGATAGTCTGGATTACAACTGCTCCAAACAGCTCAAAAGCAAAGACAATAAATTACAAGTCCATAAATCTCCAAATCGTCTCTTCTCATGGGAACACTTATTTGTTTAGTTTCGGCTGGCATGCAGCTTCCAAGAATTTGATCCCGCAATTTAATGCATGCCATCAATTCCTACCATTGTGGATTTGTTGTTTGCATGAGTGAAAATCGCCCAGTGTGGATTGAGTTACAGGCCACTGTGACTATTTGAGATTAGGCGTGATGAGGGGTGTATATTCTGTGCGGTGACTCTTATTTGGGAATAATGGGCACATGACAGACTAATCAGAAACACCCCGCGGGAGGGATGAACCACTCTGAGGGTCGCGCTGAACGAAAAGGGGGGCTGATTCCTACATAGCAGATAAAAAGTAGGATTAGAGCGTAAAAGTGGTTTCCCTTTGAGGAGCCACAAATGAAGACAGTTCATACTGAGGACTCCACACATTTTCCACCCGTACCGCAGTCTCCTCCGATTCAGGGAAGAAATGCTCGGGGATTTTCTCTCTTTTCCGCGGTTTCGGCCTCACAGCAGCATCTTGTTAAATTGTGACTCCAGCTTTAATTGATGAGAGAGTAATTTAGGTTAGAGAGATTTTAAAATGGTCATGGTAGCGCGACTTAAATTGGGGAACTTTTTAGGATTAGGGACTTTTACAATAGGATTTTATAACATTGTTTTTCTGGACTCGTTTCAGTGCACGCCTCTGTTGCCGTTTTAGCCAACAAAATACCAGCTCCAGTCCACTCACTGGGCCCTGATTGGAAAACTTGAACAATCAAAGTTTATAGAGAAGCTTGCGCTGTTGCCAAATGGATGGAAACCTTTTACACCGAGGAATAAAACTGAATTTTTAAACTAAAAATACAACTCTTCAGACACGTTTGTATGGAAGAAATTAAAACTAAAAATGCGTTTAGTTGTTAAAGCTACATTTTTCTACACGGTACACTGCCCACGTGGCCTTCCACCTGCATCTTCAAACAAAATGCTAACACACTACGAGCAGTCAATCACTCTGAATAAAAGCAGCCTGCACCTGGCCTTCATGCATGGTTTCTTTTCATTTGCCAAAGACCCCATTCATTATTTTACCAAAATTAAGTGCAGCCCATAAGTTTGGCCCATGAAAAAAATCACAGATTTGTTCTTGATTTGCTCCATGGTGTTACTAATCTCCTTCTATCCACTTGTTCATTCAGGAGACTGATTATTGTAATAGTTTACATGCAGAATAACCAGTCAAAACATGTCAATGATATCAGAAACATGGAATAAAGACAAGATCTGAGCTCTGAGTTGAAACCCAAGTATGTAAAAGTACACACACACACACAGTAGCCCTTGTGTCTTTATAAAAATTAAATAAAATCTATTCCCCGGCCATATGAGTGCGTGTCTTTTTGATGCGATATGTCATCTGTGTCCTGTGTGACTCAGTCCTTCCCAAGGTTATGTGTGTGTTGGTGGTTTTTTATTTCTAAGAATGGCTGCACCACAGCACTGTCTGGTGACACACAGTGCAGCACGCAAAGCGAGGCATCACGAATGGTCATTTTCTGAACACATACACATACACAGCCAAGCTGTAAATCATTTTCACATGTTGGACCTTTTCTGTCATGAATTTTATGTCAAGGGCTGCAGCTTTAACTTGTCAAAAAACGGTCGGTGCAAAAATCTTTTAAAATTCCAATGTTTTTCAGTCAGCTAAGGATAGTTTACTGTTGCATTTGTGCATTTTATAACCAGGAAAGGGGCTTGTTAATATAAAGACTAACTTACCTTGGCTTTACTATAAACAAATAAATAAAATGCAAAATTAAGCTACCTTTTAGGGTCCATATATGCCATGATTGCATGCAGGGGTGCAGCCAGACATTGTAAACATTTGGGGCTCAGCCCATACTGACTGGGCTCCAGGGGGCATGCTCCCACAGGGTGACTTTTTCCTTTTTTAAAGTCAGCTGTATGCAAAATTTTGCAAGCCTTTAGTGGTTTTTAGTTATGCTTTTCATTTTAGGGGAGAGACATTTACAACTTTTAATATTCGTACATGTTTGTATATATTTTAACTACCCTCAGAACCACAAAACTCCAAAATCACACCATTTATCATCGCCAAAACCTGTAAAATGTGGTAATTTATGGTGGTGGGAGGGTCATGAATTTTTCCCCAGTCACTCAGGGCAGCCCAAGTTAAAGTATTTGTAGCTCTTAGAAGGGTCATGATATTAAAAAACACCAAGTCACATCTCAGTCACAGACTACTTAGACAAATAAAGTGCAGTTCCTTATGATCTTCAAGGTGTTCAAACTATTTGTTTAAGACAGGAGAAGATATGTGCTGACTGTGGTTTCTTTTACCTAGCACATGACATGCTGTGTTTCAAATTTTGTAACTAAGCCACTGCACCTTGAAAAGCAGGTGCTTGGGAACACTTGTGCACCATGTTGTCTCAGTTGTGGCTTTTGAGCACACGTTTGGCGTGTCTACGTTGACAACAATGAATATGAGGACACAAAAAAGGCGGCATGTGTACAGGCCCTAACACAACAGACGCTGAGGATGACTCATTTTCACTGGTGACACCTAAAAAGAGGCAAAAAATGTCTCATGTTACTATTTTTTAAGTTACATAGCATACCGTAGGTGGGGTAGGAACTTGACATAAAGAGCATTATTTATCATGAAACCTATCTTTGTTATATTATGCTGAAGTAGACTTCAATAAATAAATGTTAAGGTGAAAAATCTGCCAAATTTGAATCCATCACATAATACTCAGGCTGCTCCAAATGTAAATCAAGGATCCCCAACAATGCCAAGTGAATGCAGTCTTCAATACGCTGAACTGAATACTAAACCAAAAAAAGATCATTTACGCAATTATATTAGATTTCTTTAGAATATACTGGGCACATGTGAAAAAACATTCAGTGCTGAAGCTCCAGAAGCCGCCTCGCCGACCCGCTCCTGTACACATGTTCAAGCCCGTATTCATGTTCAAGTTGTTTTCGTGTGAACCTGAGAGTTTTGACCCGATAACCTCCAGCAAGATAGATAACTCTGCACAAAACCTACTGATGAACTGATGCTAACAGATGTTTGAACATGTCTGTGGTAATATGTCACATGTGGCATGTTGCAGTAGGTGTTAAACAAGACTCTCATCCAACCAAAATTAGGATTCAGCATCTTGGCACTTTCATATTTAATGGTGGCTGAGATATTTCAGTGTAAATATCTCAGTGTAAAATTGCATTTTTATCCCTTTAAAGTCCTCACCAAGACAATAACAATGGGATTTTTTTCTTTGCATTTTTATGTTCCTGAGGCTACAATAGAAATTTTTTTTTTTTTTTTTTTTAACAGACGCCATAGTTTTTTAAAATAGGTCTCTACCAAATGGTTGAATGGCTGTTTCTGGTAATGGTAAAACAGAAAGACAAAATCCAATTTCAAATCATTTACTCTTATAATGCTTTAATATGTAAGTATACCAACATATATCATTTTTTGACCATTGAATTAGTAGTATTACCAGTACTAATATTATTTCAATGCAAATTTTCCATTACAGTACTTTGAAAATGTCTCACAAATCAAAAATCATACTGATATGTGTTTTACCAAATATGTGATGGAATAACATGAAATATATAGTATTAATAACAGTGAATATTCATTGTTTTTTAATTTCATAAAAAATGCTAATTTATTGTTTTAACATTCCTACATTTATGTTTTTGAGCAATAAAAATTACGAGTTTTTTTCACTGTATATGTAATTAATGGATAACATTAAATGTATCATTTAACAGTCATAAATGATCAGAAATTGATTTATATTTAAGCAAATGGACAATTTAAATTTCATTAGCTTTGCTTCATTACCTTTTCCATTGAGGAACAAATAGACAGTTAGGTTTTTTTTTTTATAAAGTTATATACATCTGTTCATTAATCCCACCACACAGAGCCCTCAAGTCTGGTGCGATTAAAAAAAAAAATTAACTTCCTGTTGGAGGCAAACTGAAAAGGCCTCCTATTTAAAGACAAAGCGACATCTAGTGGATTTTTTTGGCATAACATACCTAAACCGAATGTTAGAGATCGCTCAATCAGGTTGAGTTAAAGTCAACACATTTTTCATTAAAATACAGTGATTCAAAATGTGCTCTACCAAATGATCGAGCAGGACGTTTATGCCACTTTTGGGGTAAAAATCCACTTTGTTTACAAGAAACTCCCCTCAGATCTCTGCACTTCGGCTCCAACTGGTGTGTTTTAATGTCATAGGTGAGATCATTGTCCGTGTGTGTTGAATTGGAAGTCTGTGGTCTCCACGTAATCCCGTCTCCCTTGAAAGTGTCAAATATATACCTCTTTAGAGTCCCGCTCGATGACAACACACTGCTTCATGCGGTGAACGCTAAACCAGAGCTGAGCGCCAGCTTTGAAGCCATTGTTAAAACCTGCGAGGGCGTAATACCTTCAGTCACACGGGGACAATGAACAGTATGATTCATATCTCATAAAAGACGACACCTGTGTGCACATGCCACACTGTGCACTGCTCTAACCCCACTCTGGAAAACAGGCCACGACTACATTTCCCAGACTCCAAATCTAATTGAATCTGTCATAACTGCTCTAATGATGGACACATTTAAGCCCGGAGTACCCCAAGGGCCAGTGCTTGGGTCCTGTGAGTCTTGGAGATAACGTGCCCTACAGGTGTGGGGAGATGATGTACGCAGACTCGGGTTACTGCAGACTGGCCCGGGACAGGTTGATGGACGCTCTGATTGATCCTGAAAACAGAGAAGCCTGTGGGAGAAATGTAATTGAACCTGGAACAGATGTTAAACAGTCCGGGAAGAATGTGGTCATGATGAAGGTGCACAGCCTTGAAAGTCAAAATTGCACAGGATGAACAGAAATACCACAGTTTTATTTATTAAAGGAATTGGCAGATCTTTTTTTTTGGTGTATTAGATATGAAAACGCTATCCAGACAACATTAAAGAAAGGGGCAACAGGGTTCACTCTGCAGTTACAAAAATGCATCAAAACGTGGTCCATTAGGAAGAAAACACATCGCAGCTAATCCAACAAGCAGCAAAATGTGTTCCAAATTTATGAATAACCACAGGTGGCCGGTGCCAAACCCTCTAAATCCTCTAAACTCCCTCACTAACAGGACTTTTTCTCAACTTGAACTCATCTGGGATAAACTGTACTTCACATTTAAGCTTCTCAAAGGCACATTGCATTAATGCAGACTGCGCTGTTCAATGTGATTGGAAGAAGTAGCCTTTATCATACGTACACATGCGGGTGAAAATATAGAAATGCATATGGGATGAAAAATTTATTAATGACTTTATTATTGGTACTTTATTTTAATTTTTACTCTACCTCTATATCAATTTTAAGACTTTTTGGGTATGACTGAAGGTGTTTTATTGTCTCTGAAACACAAGAAATATTATACTTTTTGTGTAGTAAATACATTTGCTCAAGTACTGCACTTACGGGGGTCAGTTCCAGCTGATCAGCTACAATATTACTATGATACTTGGATTTTAATGCATTTATAATAATACTTATAACTTTTGGCTGATAATACGTTCATACTTCCAGTGATGGGGAGCAATTAGTTACATGTAATTAAATGACAAAATAATCGTAATTGTAATCAGTTAGTTTCTGAGAGAAAAAAATGTAATTAAATGACAGTTACTGATCAAAATTGGTGATTACAAAAGGGGTGCACCCAAAAAGGTAAAACTTTATATGTATAATTTAACATTCATCCTATTGCTTTGCATCTTTTCTTCCGTCTTTCTATTCCCACTTTCAGCATTGTTGTCCAGTTTAAAAGATTTGGTGGAAAAGTGATCAAAATTAATCAAATGTAATAGCGTACAATATTTCGATAAAGTAATTAAAATAGTTACATTACTTATTACATTTTAATGACTAGTAATCTGTAACTTAATGCATTTTAAAAGTAACCTTCCCAACACTGCACTCTTCTTACATTTTAAATGCAGTACCTTTACTTGTAACAAAAATATTTTTACAACATATTATTGCATCTTTTATTTGAGAAAAGTTTTGAACACTTGTTCCACCACTGATGACCTGAGAAAAATGAATGATGAATGATTTCCACATCTTTGGCTGGATAATACAGTCAAACAGATCATTCACGAGATCAATTAACGTAAACAGTTTTGTTCTTGTTTTCATGTATTTTACGGAGCAGCATCTGGATGGACATTTGGTTTTGATGGCACAGCACTGCCACCTGCTGATCCACACAGATATTGGAAATTATTTAAAAGAATTTAAGTCCACTTTCCAGCAAAAACACTCTGTTTATGAGTCTGAGTGTTTATTTATTGTCTTTTTTTCATCACTGGTCTTGTCTGTCCACTCTGAAGCTCATGGTGACAACGTCCTCGATCCCAGCCTGCAGCTCATCGTGCTCCTGCACAGCGGAGACTCCTTTGGGGGTCCCGGTGAGGATAAGGTCCCCCTCCTCCAGGGTGATGAACTCGCTGATGTAGCTGATGAGATACGGGATGGAGAAAATCATCTGCGAGGTGCAGCCGCTCTGCCGCAGCTGGTCGTTCACCTTCAGCCACAGCTTCACGTTGCCCGGCTCGGGGATGCGCTCTTTGGGGATAAAGTCGCTGACGGGGCAGGATGTGTTGAAGGCTTTAGCCAGGGTCCAGGGCAGACCTTTGGACTTGCACTCTTCCTGGATGTCCCGGGCCGTCATGTCCAAACACAAAGCATAGCCTGCGACGTGCTCCATGGCGGCGGACTGAGGGATGGAGGTGCCCCCTTTCCCGATCACCACTCCTAACTCCACCTCATGGTGCAGGTTGCAGGAGTACTGAGGCACCAGGACCGGGGAGCCCTCCTTCACATAAGCAGAGGGCGGCTTCAGGAACAGGACGGGCTCTGTAGGAATCGCGTTTTTCAGCTCTTTGGCGTGATCTGCGTAATTTCTCCCGACACAAATTATCTTCCGCCCCCATTCCCAGAATCGAGATATATTTCGTGCTGTCATTGTGTAAAAAATGTGAAGGTTGCAGCCGCTCTGAAGCTGTCAGCACCAGATCAACTAAACTTTGACCGACAAGCGAGGTTATTAACCTACGGCAAGCCAGAAGGGACAGACACAGCGAACTCAAAGTCGAATTTTAACCCTTTGAAACCTGGATCGACATTACTTTTCTTGCAGTGCTTTCGGGCACATTTATAAGTATTACACCTTTGAAATCTGAGCAACTTGGTTTGATTTCTTTTGAACGCGTGAAATAAAATTGAGTAACGTGATAAGAACTGTTCCGCAAAAAAAGAAATTATAAAGACAATTATTTTTAAGTTAGGGAAAATGAAAAAAAGAAAAAGAAAAGAAAAAGCACTATTCGGGTCATTTCCTTTTTTTCTCTTTACTTTTATTATGTATTTATTTATTTATCTAATAATTTTCAGGTTTCTTCCTAATCTTTGGGTTTCATTTCCTCTGAAGTTGCTCATTGCCTAAATTATGAAATTATAGTTGATGATTTGTGAATTAAGTCCAAGAGCAAATCAAAAATCAGAGCTGCTTTATTGACGTATTTGGGACATTTAAATAAAATCTCTCAAGCATAACATATTGTATCTTTATAGATCCGCCATTAAAAACTATGTCTCTAACCAATTTATTATATATGCATATATATAATTTTATTTATTTTACGCATTATTATTATATTATTATTATTATTATTATTATTATTATTTATTATTATTATTATTATTATTATTATTCTCCCGATCTACTCCTCCAGACTTGATTGGTGCAGGCTGGGAGGTTAAAGTTCAAGAGTAGGTGGACACGGAAGTAAACCAGAACCAAACTTTTCTGTTTCCATACTGTGCATATGACAATAAACACTTTGAATCTTGGATATTGAATCTAATTTTATTTTATTTTACGCATTATTATTATTATTATTATTATTACTGTTATTATTATATATATTGTTGTTATTATTATTACTGTTATTATTATTATTATTATTATTACTGTTATCATTATTATTGTTATTATTATTATTATTATTATTATTATTATTACTGTTGTCATCATCATCATCATCATTATTATTATTATTATTATTATTATTATTATTATTATTATTATTATTATTATTATTCTCCCGATCTACTCCCCCAGACTTGATTGGTGCAGCCTGGGAGGTTAAAGTTCAAGAGTAGGCGGACACGGAAGTAAACCAGAACCAAACTTTTCTGGTTTGCAGGACAGTGATAAGCGTTTTATCTGCCGTTGTTATGTTATTCAGGTCTCTTGCAGGGAGTGCCTGCGCTCTACTTGGAGCTGCAACAGCCTTCAAATTTGGTAAGCTTGCAACCAAGCTCGCGTGCATGTAATTTAGCACGTTAGCTGGTGTATTTAGGTGAAACGTTAACTAGTTACTGGTGGCTGACATGTTTTTATTTTGACGTGTCTTAAGACGAGAGCTGTCAGGTGAACACAGCTAGCCTGTCTTAGCAAACACCTTATTACGTAACCTCCTCACAGTAAGTCAGGTTTCATCGATGCCGTCGCGTGCTGGCTGATAAATAATGTATTTGTGTGTTTTTGTTTAAAGTTAGCATCGACGCTAACGTTGTTTACTTGATGGTGTCATGTCACAGACAGCTTACAGGCTGAAGACGTGTCCAGTGACTGCAGCATAATGGCATTCATATCCTGGTGTCTGTGGCTGCATAATGTAAATATTTATAGGGACAGGGCCCGTACAGATGAGTAATATGTGTACGTATGTTTAATTTACAGGAATATTTTAGCGATCCTCGTGGGGAAATTGTGGTTCGTTACAGTCGTCATGATGTCAAACATAGAGAAATATAGACCAAAACAGAAATGAAGCAATAATAAAAAACATTTAGTACTAGTATGTGAATATTTAAACATTTTAGATATGTATAATGTGATGAGTGTGTGAAGTTTAGAAAATATGAAATATAAATAGAGTAATAAAAACAAGTAGCGTCAGGATGTGAATATCTAAAAAAAAAAATATATATGTGTGTGTGTATTTGCGTGTGTGTAAAACGTGCTGAGTGTATAAAGTGTATACTAAATCAAGTAGAAATTCAGTAATAATAAACAATTAGCGATAGTATATGAATATTAACATTATGAATATGTAAAGTGTGCTGAGTGTGTAAAGTATGCAAAAAATAAAATAGAAATACAGTAATAATAAAAAACAATTATCACTAGGATTTTAATATTTAGAAATTATAAATATGTATTTGGCAACAATACATATAAGCTTAATAGTATTGTTAGTAGATTGTGAGCCTGTATTATAACTCTGAAACAAGACCATGTCTATCAATGTTGGTGTTAATTTATTGCAAGAAGCATATAGAAGCATCCTATAAATATATAAAATTGTTGTATATGTTGTTATATAATTGCATATATGGTATATGGTATAAAATTCATCATATAGATATTTTTTTGATACATGTACATATAGTAGAAATTTTGCTATGGGTATTTCATATATGTTATTAACTCCATTATATCTCCATAAATACAGATGATGTTTGTATGTGATCACAATATATTGCATTATAAGTAACATATATGGCAACATCACTCTTGATATAGGGGCATATATGTCATATATTACATTTTTGTATAGGTTTGCGTGTCTTTCTACAGGAATGAAATGAATTGTTTAGGACTAACAAAGAGTGTCGTCATGTCAGTGTGTCAAATATTGACTTGTGTTCTCTCTCAAAGCACCTGTGGAAGTCCAGGCCCAAGCAGCTGCCCTCCTTCACAGCGCCGTGAGGAAATCCTCTCTGGTGGAACAAGCAAACATGAGGGTTGAACTTCTTCCTGCACTCTCTGACAACTACATGTACCTCCTGATAGATGTGGACTCCAGAGAAGCAGCTATTGTTGACCCTGTGGAGCCAATAAAGGTCTGTGCATTATAGTATAGTATTTTTATTTGAGCATATCCATTCTATGCAACCCTGTTTTTTATACAAATGCATTCGATTTTAAAGTCAATTTAACACCACCACTTTGTTATGGTACTGTATGCATGTGTGTGTTGTCCTCTCACCATAAAGATATATGTAGGACTGTCAATAATGTCCATTTTGGGGTAATGCAGCAAATTAAATGCTTGAGCGGTCAGAGTACTTAATCATATAATGAAAGCAAAATGATATACAAAGTTTAAAATCACAAAAACAATGTTTCCAAATATCATTCCTGTTAATGTATTTGCAACCCGTCCACAGGTATAATTTGGATGTTATCACTGTGTAAACACTATGGCAACATTTCCAAAGGTTGGCAAATTTCTATTGTCTCACAGTATGTAATGTACTGTCATTTGATGCAAGGGCAACAGCTCTGGTCCCAAAGAACCTAAAGGCTAATACCTTTTATAATTTGGTGGTCAGCTACTGCATTAACAAATATTAACAAAAGGAAGTAGAAAAGAACCCATATATGTTTATGTTGTCAAGTTTGAAACAGTATATAGATTAAACTAACCAATATTATATAAAGAAGTTCAAAATTTCCCCCACATTGGCCAGCTTTCACATCAACATGTCTCAAGCTGTTACTGCATTATTCCAATAACGATAATATTATAACAGTCAAAAAGGGCATGTTTTGCATAAAAAGTACTTTTATTTTTTATGTGTTTAATACACTTTGCTATTGGTATCTCTGTGCTTGTACTTTGGTAAGTTTTTTGAATGCAGTATTGCAAATAAAAGCACTGCAAAACTACTTATATTTAAGCCTACGTTCAACAAAATTATATTACTGCATTTAGGGCTACAGCTGATGATTATTTTTCAGTTTACTCTCTCTATATTTTTTTGATTAATGTTTAAGCTGTAAAATATAAAAAAAATATAGTGCAAAATAGCCATCAGACATTTCCTCAGCAAAATTGAAATTCATCCTAAAACCAACAAATACTCAACTTTAATGATATAAATCAGAAAAAAAAACACATATGAGAAACTGGAACGTGCAAACATTCTGCGATTTTGCTTAACAAATATTTTGAAAATTATCAAATCGTGTTTGATTAGTTTTCCCACACCTTAAATAATTGACTCACATTTTAGGCGCTACTTCAGTTCAGCTCGTTTGTGCTTTTAACAGGTTGTGGAGGCCGTCAAAAAACATGGCGTAAAACTGACAACAATTATGACCACTCATCACCACTGGTAAGATACATGTTAAATAATGTTTAAATATACACATAGTTTTACACTGGATACTGTTTGCTTACCTTATTCACGAGAGCATTCGGAAAACTTTAAAGATGAGCGGCCAACAATGTTAGTATGATGAGAGACAATATTGTACCTGCATGAAACTACTTTTTTTTTTTTTTTTTTTTTTTAGAGTAGTAACACCACACTGATAGTACTCTCTCCTCAGGGATCATGCCGGTGGAAATAAGAAGATGGTGAAGTTAATTCCAGGACTGAGGGTCTACGGAGGAGACGACAGAATTGATGGTCTTACAAAGAAAGTTTCTCACTCCAACAGTTTCAAAGTAAGACTATATAACTGTCTGTGCTACAATCCAAATATCAAGCGACTGATGTTTGCTCACAGGTGTCACTGTGTCTCAGGTTGGATCACTTGATGTCAAATGCCTGTTCACACCGTGTCACACAACTGGTCACATTTGCTATTATGTGACGAAACAAAACAGCACCGAGCCGCCTGCTGTTTTCACAGGTAACCTGATCAGATCAGATGAACTGCACAAATTAACCTTCATGCACAAATCTGCACAGCTCCCTCATATTAAAACAAAGGTATTATTTAATAGTATTTTTCACTCATATTGTAATTTTTCTATTCTATATTTACGGTTCTTTAATTTTGCAGTAATTGCTTTTGCTTTTATTTTTCAGGAATATGTGTCTTGTATGCATCAAACAACAAAGCATATTCCCTTTATGTAAAACCTACTTAATAAAGCTTATTTCATTTTTTTTTTTACTATTTTATTGAACTTTTTTTACAGAAATAATGCCAGATTTGGTCAACAAATCATATGACTCCTATGTAATAATAATAATTATAATAATAATTAATAATCAGTGCAGGTGTAAATTTTTCGTTACTATCTTTGTAATGATAGTAGGGCTGTATTACATGATGCATACATTTGTTATTAGGTGTTATTATGTGCTGCTTTTGTTTGTTAACCTGTGTTTCAATGTCCTGATATTTATATTTATTGTGATTTGACAAGCAGTTATTGATCAGTGTATACCTGCAAGTTGTCTCGAAAATAAACATAAACAACTGGTCAAAAAAAAAAATAATAATGATAATAAATCATGCTCATCAGTTAAATATATATATAAATAAAGATAAATACATAAATTAAAAAAAAGTACAATCTAATCTAATTTGCAAGGCAGCTAATTAGATCTCAAAAACATAAAGAGTGTGTACACGAGAACTACAGTATTTACTTGGTGTGAGCTTCACTGCAAGACCTGTCCTTATTAGCGATGTCCTCCAGGTAGTCTCCCCACTCGACG